>NC_092873.1:279855064-280156175 GCF_028372415.1 Notamacropus eugenii
CAATATGCAGCCTATAGAGATCCTTGTATGGTTTATTAGCCTTTGTTTCCACTTGAATTTAACAACACTGTACTGGAGCCATGTATAAGAAGATAACTAATTCAGACATACAAGGACTACTTTCTTTGAATATTTCTATGCTTATTAACGCTCACAGGGATCCAACAGTCAAATTACATTTTGATTTGAATCCCACTTCAAAGAGCAGTAATTTTGTATATCGGACAATAAATTGAAGGTTTCTTCCTTCATTCTTAAATTTTCAAGACAGATAATGAATAAATACTTAATTTCTTTCTAACAGGAGTATTGAAAGCAGGCTTTGGGAGAGACAGAATAATCTCAGTGCAATTTGGTAATGACAGATGTGTGAAAGCTCAAAATGATCACTTAATTTCCTATTGGCTAATTTCTTCATTGTTTTTCCCCAAAGCATAACACTGTGATTACATCCTTGCCATGTTTGAAAGAAGATTTTATTTTTTAAGACACAATTAGTAACCGTTTTAGTTTTGCTTTTTAAACATAGGTATATCCATAAAGAGAAGCCTATCAATGGAATTTTAACTTCATAAAACTTGTTTTTTCAATGCCTCATCATTAAGACAAAGTAAATTAGGTTATAGTTATGGATATTCTTGCAGAGATAAGCAAGTCATGCAGTACATGTGAAGTATAAATGATGGACATCTAGTGAAAAATCCATGGTAATGGATATCCCATTTGGTTCCCAGGGTCCATCAATAAGATAGAAGGAGAACTTATCAAATGACAAAGGCAATGGTTCCACAGGATTTCATAGCTGTGGATAAAGTATGATTTGCATCTTGAGAGGAATACCCACATTGGTCACAAAGCTATTGATATCATAGATCTGTTGTGGTACATGAGTTCTGCAATGTCAGTTTTTGATACAGTAATGCTGTCAATAAATGCAGCTGTTGACCCTCCCTCCCCCCCACACAAATAGATTCGAATTTATCAAATGAAGTAGATGGAAGCAATGCTGTTTGAGGTCTAGAGACTGTACATGAGACTAGAAACTTTATTTCAGTCCTAATTCTGTTTATTTCCACAGCACATGGATTACAGTTGAATCATGTTACACTTGGAAAGTAACAGAAATCGATTTTACCTTCTCATTTTATAGATAGGAAATTGAGGTTTATCATGTTTAGGAAGGAATTGACAATACAGAGTTTTCCAGAGGCATGTGATCAGGATCTGCTCACTCTGGTATAAGAGACAGAATACCAGACTTGAAGTCAGAAAGCTGAGTTCAAATTCTGCCTCTGACACTTAGTAGCCATAGGACTCTAGGCAAGTCATTTTCCCTCTCTTAGCCTCAATTTCCTCATTCCGTATTGACAATGCAGATAATAATAGCATCTGCTCACAGAGTTGTGGCATTCAAATGGGATGTTACATATAAAATACTTTGCAAATTTAAAGCATTATATAAATGTTAGTTATTATTATTATTATCTCAAGCCCCAAAGTGATGATCATGTACTGAAAACTGAAAACTAGATTTTGAGTCACAGGACAAGGTTCAAATCCTTTGGTATTTCCCAGGATTTGGGGAAAGTCAATGAACATCTCTGGATCACATTTTGCTCATCTCTAAAATAAGGACAGACTAGATAATTCATAAAGTCTCTTCTCACTCTCAGTCCTATGAATGATAAAAGCCCTGGACAAGATTTAAGGTAAGGAACTCTTATAAAAGCTATCTTCAAACATCTTTCTTTTGCACAGGTTGCCTCTCATACCTGGAATATTCTCCCTCTTCACAACTTTCTCTAAAAATTCCAGCTTCCTTCAAGACTCAGTTGATGTAGCATCTCCTCTAGGAAACCTTTCCTGATATCCTTTGTGGTTAATATTCTATTCTTTCCCAAATATTATCATATATACATTTTTCTGTTTGTATATTATATACTCCCAATTGAATGGAATTTCCTTAAGTGACACTTCTTTTGTTTGTGTACTTTTTGTTTTGTTTTGTATCCTCAGCACCTAGCAGTATCCCACATATTGGAGGCATTTTATAAATATGTGTGGATTGGACTATGTTGGACTGAACCATTGGAATTCCCAGGAGATACGGAGGAAATAAAAAAGACGTCATTAGGAATGTCCCAAGAGTGAGTAAATCTCCTTTTACGACGTCTTAGCAAGAGGATGAATGATTACTTATTGGGACATTTATACTTGACAGATTCATGCTTGAAATGGGGACTGTATAAGGTGACAAATAAAATTCCCTCTATATGTACAATTCTACAAAATGTCAAGTAATTCCCCCCCTAAATTTTTCTTTTAGAATGATTCTTCTCACGTGTTCCTCTTTCTATGCATTTTTCTCCTGCTGGTTGCTTACAACATTTGTCTCTGAAATGATTCCCCAGAAATTCCCTACCTCCTCCTCACCCCTTCAAATTGTCAGTTACCATTGCTTCACCAGGAAAAAAAAAGGAAAAAATTCTTTACCAGGTGCTGCTTTTATTTATACTCACAGCCAATAGAAATTCTAAGCACTTGAGATTTTCTACCACAGACAAATAACAGTTAATGAACTGGTTGTTGAATACTGCTTGTCTAATTGCTACACTTAAGTAGTTGGCCTCAGAATTGACAATATATGCTGACAGGGTCACTGTACGTATCAGAATGCATTTGATATTATTATCAGAAGATCCACATCTATTCAAAACATATTCCTGTTTTGCGGAATAGTAAATACCAAAATGTCTATACTAAACTTTCAAAACTTAGCAAGCAATGTAAAGTTTGTTGTTTTTTTTCCCTTATAAAAATGAAACAAAATGGATAAAGCTCTCCTCACTTATACTGTTCTTTGATTCATGCCAAACTTATTCAAGATGCTTTTGAAAACATTATGGTAGTTAGGCCTGATTTCTATTATTTGAAAGTGTTATTTGTGTTTGGGTGAAGGTGGAGGCAGTAGGGGAAGGGGACACTGCCAAGAGTGTACATTTCTCTGTTTATTCAAATGAATGAAAGAATAATTACAGTTGGCAAATGAATACTCATACCATTCTGAAGTTGTGTTAATAAATGGTCCCAATGGATTATGGATGAGTGAAAAAGAAATCATCTTGAATAACTACTAGGTTATTCATATCCAGAATTCTTTAGTTATTCATGCCTTTGTAGGCAACGTGGCTTAGGAGTATTTTCGTGCCTAACAATTTCTCACTTAAATAAGTGGGTTTATACACCATTTTTCATAGCCCATAAGGCAAACACATTAGGATTTCTTTCCTTCATGATCAGAAATATTTATGTGGCTGACTTTCAACTTATAACAGTAAACATATGTGAGGGAAATTGACCAAAAATTCACGTCCATGAAATTTTTTCCTACCTGGCCCCCAAATATTAACTGCTTTTTTATTTTCTCAAATGTATGCAATTTTCTTAGGAAAGACAAGCTGAGGTAGGGTTGGGGGTAGAGATAAGACTGCTACTTACTATAAGCAATATCGTATTGTATAATAGAAACTTTAGTCCCATAATACTGTTTCTAGATCAACAAATTGCATATCTTTTAGCATGTCTGATACTGAGGAGGGTAGAATATAAGAAAAAAAAAATCTGTTTATGGAATGCTTAATTAAATCCCTGAGCCTTATATTTGAATAACTAAATTATTCTTGCTATGCAAGTGGGCACTCAAAGGGAATCAACAACACAGATTAGTTTTTCCCACCTGAACTAGATCCTTTCCCCCCCCCCCAAAGACTATCTATATAATTACAAGCATTCAAGTGCAAAGTCTAAAAATCAGCTAATGACTCACATACTGAGATGCTTGTCAGAAAAAGCCAGTTAGAGGAAATCATCAACTGATTCACATTTTTTTCTAACACAATACTAAACAGTAATGTAAATGGCTGTCTCTAAATCTGAAAACACATCTCCCTTAAAACTTTTGATTTGTAAGCATGTAACAAATTATACAGCATTGAACAAACCTACACTAAATTATCTTTAAAGTTGCTAAAGACATTATCTGACTGGACAAGACATGAAGATGATGGAGATATAATGCTTTTGAAGACAGAAAGTCCTATATAAATGTGAGTGATCTCCAACATTTTCACTGTTATCTCACTCTTATCTTTTCTGATTCAATCTATGCTAGAAACAACCCTGGGATAAGCTATTATTCTGCAATTATTGCTGTTCATTTGATGATTTTTGGACTAATTGAAGGTAGATTAAATGACATTGGTAACTGAGCAGAAGGACTCAAGTTCATCTTCTGTAGACTCATTGAAAACATCCTTGGCCCATAAACATTCAGCAGACAGGATTTTGAAGACCGTTAATTCAACAAATATTTCTATGTATTTTTAACCTCCTCATAATATGATCTTGGTCATTCAATAAATATTTATTAAGGACCTACAGTGCTAAGCACTGGCAATATAAAGAAAGGCAAAAGATAATCCTTGTTCTCAAAAGCTTTCACCATTATACAGGTTGGCCTTGGAAGACAGACTCAGTTCTATTTAGGAGTGATGATGGTGTATATAAGGGTAAGCAGAACCATAGCAGAATTAAACTACTTGCTTCACAATCTCTTGCACAGAGGTTGGTAATTAATTCAATATCTAACATGAGGCATGGGACAGAATTTCCCTTGTTGACAAGAGAAGGTAAGCAAATGAATCACCGTATAACATCAAGTGTTTCAAAGGTCCTTCATACCTGTCTTCTTGGTATCTAGCCTCCAGGTCATCTAAACCAGATGACATTCTGAGTCTAGACCCCAACCCTATTCTACTTTGTAACTAATGGTGACCTCATCAAGTCCAATGGGTACATTATTTCCATGCAGATGACTCCCAAAATTACATATGCATCCTTCATCTCAGTCCTAAAGTCTAAGCTTCTACCACCAATTAACAGCTGAACATATGCTCTTATATATTCTATTTGAAACCCAAACATATGCTCTTATATATTCTATTTGAAACCCAAGGAGGGCAGCTTCTCTCTTTTGGTTAAGGGCACTTCTGTCTTTCTAGATACCCAGGTGCACAAGCTCAGGGTCAACTTCAATAGTTCAGGCCATTTCCAGTCTTCTTACAGTTTATTTCCCTCCATCTATTATACAAACCAGTTTTACTGGCCTACTTGCTATACTTCATAGACAATACACAATCTCCCAACTTAGCATTTTCCTTATTTGTTCCCTATTACTGGAATGTTCTCTCTCCTCATTTTTACCTCCTGGACCCCAAGCAGTATTTAAGACCAAGCTCAACTCTTACCTTCTTTTAGGTTTTTCCTAATAATTTCCAGCATTCCAGCTTCCCCCACCACTAGTGCCTTTCACCTGAGATTATCTTCCATTTACACTGTGCATATCTTGTATATACATAGATATATACATAGAGGTCTCCTCCATTAGAATGGGAGCTCCATGAGGTCAAGGACTGTTTTTGCCTTTCTTTGCATCCACAACTCTTAGCACAGTAATAGGCACAAAATAAGAAGTCAACGAATGCTTCTTGACTAACTCCATTCTCTCTCAACCATGCATTCAATCAGTTGCCAATTCTTGTCAATTCTGCCTCTACCACATCTGTCATATCATACCTTTTCTCTATACTTACAGTGTAGCCACCTTAGTTCAGGGTTTCATCAATCTTTCTCCTAGCCAGATAATTTGTCTCCCTTTATACAGACCTTTAACTATCTGATTCATTCTTCAAAGGCTATCAAATTGATATTTCTAAGTCCTAGGTTTGACTATGTCAGTTCCCTGATCCAGACATTTCAGTGGCTCCCTAAGACCCCTAGGATAAATTATAAAGTTTTGTTTGGCCTTTATAGTCCCTCAGAATAAGGCTCCAATCCATTCTCTTCCTCATTTCTAGGAAGTTCTCTTTTTTCATGGTCATCTCTTGGAATCCCTAACTCTATTTTAGGTTTAAGACAGGTGTCACTTCCTGATCTCTGCCCTCACAAGTTGTTAGGTCTTCTCCAATCTTCTTGCAATTATTTTCTATTATTTTGCTGTGCATATATTATTCTCCCCAATAGAATAAGTCTTTTGGAAGCAGAGAATGTTTCATTCTTATTTCCATATCCCCAGTGTCTGGCACATAACAGGGGGTTCAAAAATTCGTGCTGAATTAAACTGAATCTCTCTTACTCAATCTACTCATTTAAGCCTGACATGGGAGCACTATCTCTATAAGAATAAAAAAAGGTATTTTCTTTCTTTCAGATTATATGACAGGAAAGGTGGGAAAGAACCACTGGAATGAAATTAACAATTTGAATGACTTAGACCTGAAAAATACACACACACACACACACACACACACACACAGAGTTTTGTCCTTTCCTAAAGCCTATATGCTACTGTGAATCAGGCAGATAAACCTGGATTCTCAAATGCTATTGCAGTGAAGCCCAAAATCTGCCAGTTTTTGTCAAGTGAGAATGACTTCTAAAATGGTCCAGTGAAGAACTAGCTTCATTCACCTTCATCTGACAAGATACTCCATCTCTCAGCTAGGGCACTTTCTCTGGGTTGTCTTTCATGTTCTTTTTTCTCATCTCCACTCCCCTGGCTTCCCTCAGTTTGTTCAAGCATCAGCTAAAATATCACTTTGTACAGGAAGCATCCACCCCCTCTTAACTCTAATGCCTTCCCTATGTTAATTATGACAATTTATGTTGCATAGAGCTTTTATTGCGCATACTTGTTTGTTTGTTGACTCCCTCACTAGACTGAGAGCTCCTCAAGCGCAAATCTGTCTTTTGCCTTTCTTTGTATCCCCAGTGCTTAGCACAGTGCCTGGTGTATAGTAGAAGCTTAATAAATGCCTACAGATGGTATGACTGTAATCCGAGGACATCCTTAGTTAAATTCAGGGAGGCATCACTATATGGTTAGCCATCAAGTACTGGCAGAGTACTGTATACAAGCAGCAGCTATTTTTTATTATAACAATCAATAAAAAAAACCATATATTAAGACACAGAAGGGTTGCAATATGCATCAGAAAGCACCCATACACATGAAACTACCAACCTGTAGACCCAAGTAAATAATATTAGGTTCACTACTAAAATTCTGATACATTACTGGTTGAGCTTTTTTCAGGAAAATCCTTTAGGTTATTTAACTGCAGGCACTTCAACATCATCTCTGGAATCAATAAAAACTCAAATTTTAAAATTTGATGCCTTTCAAAAAATGCAAATAGGTGGAAATCTTGGGTTTTTTACACTGCTTTTAATTTTACCACTAAGAGTCCTGAAGTAAATGGATAGATAGATAATGGTCTTCCTAGAATCTAGGTCTGGGGGAAATTTAGAAGATTTTCTAGTCCAAACCCCTCATTTATAAGTGAAGGAAATGAAGTTGAGACATGATGTGACTGACGCAAGATCATAAAACTAGTGAGGACAGTGACAGGGTTTAAACACCAGTCTTCTGACTCCGAATGCCAAGATAATTTCACAATACATTTTCATCCACAAGAAAATATTAAGAGTATACTATCCACCAGGCACTGTAACAGGAAATGGGCATACAGTGCCAAAAAGGAAACAGTCCTGGACCTCAAGAAGCTTTCATGCTACAGAGAGACAACACACACATAAATACATGCAAGCAGGCATAGAAAATACATAATTTTGCTACCAAAAATATTTTTTCTCAGTAATTATAGTCTCATAAAATAATTTGTCAAAGAATTCTTAAGCATTCAGCTTAAAGATTGGTGTATAGAAATGTTATATAGATATTCATATTAGCAAATGGATAAATGTTTGCTGAAAAAAATATTTAGCGCATGATGCAATGCTAGGTACTGCAAGCAAAGTAAAGACAAAAAAGACTCAGTACCTTGCTCAGGGACCTTAAAATATTGTAGTTGTAATAACCTAGAGATACTCAGTGATGGGAAGGTCTAGGAGAGGGATATGTAAAAACTGACTGGGAGGAACATGAAGGTTATATTCAAAGGGAGTATTTGAGATGGGTCTTAAAGAACGTGAAGAATTTAACAAAGATATGCAAAAGATGACATGTGATTTTTGAACTGAGAAAATCTCTTTGTCAGTTATTCTGGACACTGCAATCTCCTTCAGTGAAAAATGTCAATCATGCTCAGGAACCAAATATGTTTGTGAGGGACAGGTAAAAGTTAGGATGAGGATTAGGTACAGATTTCTCCCTCATATGATTTAAGCTCTTAGACATAACCAATTGATAAATAAATAGAGATTAGGGTGTTTATATTTTAGCCAAGAGAGATAAGCTCAACTCCATATTGAAATAATATAAAACACAAAAAGTCAAAACTTACCTTTTCACCTTTAGAGCCCTTAAGACCTCTTACACCATCAGCACCCTATGTAATAAATTAGATAGATTAAATAAAAATGGGATTTTCATAATTAAATTAGGCAGTTAGAAGAGTATTTAATACTTACCTTCACACCACGGGGTCCAGGATAACCAATGGGACCCTGTGGACCAGGAGGCCCCTGAAAAAGAGTGGATAAATTGAAAATAAGATTTATTTGTTAAATCCCAAAGGGTTCATTTTGCAAATAAGTTTTTAAAAAGTGATATAGGTTTTTTTTACACTGAACTTCAAAAAACATCCCCTGCAGTACATTTTCAATTTATAAAGAATATTTAGACAGGTATCATATAGGGTCTAAATGGACACAGTTACAATTGACTGCATACACAAACCAGTTACTTAGTTGTTTTCAGATATGATAAAATTATAATTTAAAGCAATATCCATATCAGATTCCTGGGTGGTAAACACACTTAAATAGTTTAGGATTTTGTATATCACAGATATAATCAAGGAGATGTAGGGGAGACAAGGATGTGATGTATTGCTGGGAAAAAAAGAGATTAAAGTCAAGAACCATTAAGTCTGGTCTAGTCAACAAAACTATTCTTATTTTCATAAAACAGTGGAACTAACTGAGATGAGGTTAAAAATCTCCTTACCATAATCTTACAAGGCTCTTTTCAATTTAAGGAAGTAGAGCCCTGTTTCACTTCAACTGGTGATAGATATGAGACCTAAGAATTAAAATAGTTTTTTGGCCACAAGTTAAGTGACAAAGAAGCAAAGCACTTAGAACAGTTTTAAGAAGAAACCAAAGAGTAAATCTGACATAAAGTTAGGGTGAAGTCTATATAAGAAGAAATGAATTGGAGAGCCATTGGCCGAGAAAACTGCTTGAGAACTATATAGCTATTGATGGAGAATGGCCTTTGCAGTGGACTGGAGCCCTCCCTATATGGGAGAGGCTTAGTTATCATAACCCGTGAATGGGGGAGAGAATTGCAGACCCAGAGGATAGCTCTTCATCTAACGACTATAGCTGAGGCATAGCAGAAGACTGGAAGGAGTAAAACAATGAAGGTTTAAAGCTCCCTCCCTTCAGAGAAGAGGCTAATTAATCAATATACTCCTTAGTGCATAGTGATGGTAGACAGTGGATAGTGATTAGACTCACTAATCAAAGTACTCTTTAGTGGATAGTGAAAAACAGAACTATAGTCCTCCATTCAGGAGAAAGGCTTACTAACCATAATATCTCTAATTCAGGGATTTTTAACCTGGGGTTTGAACTTAATTTATTTTTTGATTCATTGTATTTCAATGTAATTGACTTACTTTGCAATCTTGCATTTTTTAAAAAGTATTTTAAAACATTATCCTAAGAAGGGGTTACCAGCATCTTCATAAGACTGTCAAACGGTCCAGAAATCATGTTCTAGTGAATCGTAGGATAGGACTTTGGAGATCTAACAAATACAACACCCTCATTTATCCCTAAGGAAACTAATACCCAAGGAGATTAGGAGATTTACCCAGAGTCAAAAATTACATTTAAATGATTTAAACTATGATCAAAGAGATGTTGATTTTCTATGTAGAATTGTGCCAATATCAGATCTAAGGAATCATATCTGTATTGTGTGGGTTCTAGATTCTATAACAGATCTAGGATTTTAGAAACTGATAATTTTTTAGTAATGTTGTGGAACCAATAGTTCTCAATAAAGATGATTTTTTTCTTGGTTATTTTGATCCAAACTCAGATCAGTGTTGAATGTTTTTTTTTTCTACTTAGACACGCTAATCCAATACAAGTATACAGGATTATTCTTACATGACAAAAAAAAGAAAACCTAAAAGAAAATTTTGAATTAAAATTTGAACCTGATTCCATCATTCACAGTTTGATTAGAAACCTTTTCATTGAAATTATTTTGTAATTTCAATGGCACGTTTTGAAGTTCCTCATCATGTGTCACATGTGCTTTTAAATCCTTGTCTAGGCCTGCCCTCCAGGAGTGAGTCAGGATTTAAAAAGCATAAGCTACCAAATTGGAACACACAGGTTATCTAACTAAACCATATGCCAGTTTATTATATCCTGAGGTAACTGAAATAAACATAAATAAAGCCAATGCTGTCTAAAAATTAAAAGGCTAGCAAAATTGCTCAGATGCAAATCAATAAATACATCTGTCAGGACACGCATGAGTTGAATAGGTTTACTTTCTAGTATTCATATTAATAACTAACAGTTTTGAAAGAACAAGTACATTACATGGTTCACAAACTTGGAAGCATTTTCTTACATAAAGAAAGTGAACACGAGGTTTATGCTTTGAAACATACCAGAGCACCTTTTTCTCCAGATTGGCCTTCTTTGCCAGGATGACCCTGAATAAAAGAAAAATGTACAATCATTAGATGAGACATCAATGACTTTAAAAACCACAACCATGAAAAATCATTTCTTTTGAGTTTGAGGCTTTCAGGGGTTTTTTTTGTCTTTGTTTAGAAATTGAACTAACTTTTAGAACTATTGAAATGTTAAATTATTCTGAAGAATTTCATATTTCTACATGAAGGTAGTATACATGATTTTAAGCAAAACTGAAAACAAAATGTATGAAAATATTAGTAATTATAATAGGGTTAGGAATGACAGACTAATCAATATAATATACAATGAGATTATGCATTTAAAGGAATACTGAAAGGGAAGATCTATTTCAATTAAAACAATTTGATATCAACCTGAATATATTTTCTATAAATTTGAGTTTTTTTTCCAGTAAGTTTGTAGAGTGTAGACATAGTGAGGGACCTTGAAAACACATCATTTTTTTAAACTGGAAATGTAACCAATTCTTAAATACTGATTATTTGACAAGTGATAAAATAACCAATAATCATACATGCTATCTTATCCAGCAATTAATACTATGTTAGTTATGTGGTTGGGTGAAAAGACAGGACAGTCAGATAGTGTAAGCAAAAGACATGCAAAGGACAGCCCACGTATTCCTCTTGGTATGTATGCATTCACAGTCAACATATTAGAGGGGCCCCTCTGTGGAAAATTTATAAAAGGATATTGACAATAGGCAGAGATCTATACTAGTGAAGAAAGTGCCCAACCAAATAGGAACAAGTATAAAAGTAATTACTGTTAGTGATCAAATTTTGAAAATTAGTGATGTGCAAAAACAGTAAATTCTTGATTTTCCATGGTGATTGAGATGGTGTGCTTTTAGTGTGTAGGAGTCTGCTTGAAGGCTTTATGACACAGTGGGCAATATGAAGAAGTAGAATGAATGGACTCATCTTCAAGAAAATTGCACTTCCATTGAGAAATAAAACATTTCATCAAAAAGTAAATTATAATAAAAAAGTCAAAAATCTTTTCAATCCTTCAATAGTCAAACAATAGAGAGAATACAATAATTTTACAGATGCATAATTAATTAGGCAGTGAATGTCATCAACTAGCATAAGTCCAGAGGGAAAAATCTCCATTCAACAGAGTAGTGTGGGAAGCTTCATAGTGAAGGACAGTCATTGTAGTTTCTAAAATGGATAAGATTAAGCTAGGCAGAAAACATGGGGAAGTGCATTCAAGGATAGATGTTGGGAAAAATCTAGTTTGGCCAAAGCAGGAAATTCCTATAAAAGACAAATAGAACATAAAGCTAAAAAAGAAGTTAGAAGACAGATTATGGATAGTCTTAAATAACCAACAGAACACCATTGATTTAAGCAGAATAGGGTTATGATAGTGTTATTTTAGAATATTAGTTTTAGCTTGTTACTAGGTTGAAAATGAAACCTTGTAACAAGATATGTTAGCTATAAATTTGAGCAGTCTAAATACAGAGAAATTCAAAAAGACATTTAGTGTTACTTACAGGAGGCCCATCAGCACCAGCAAGTCCAGCAAGACCAGGTTTTCCCTGTGGACCCTAATTAAAAACCAAAAAAAGATAATTTTATAAGAAAATAATACTCACTGAGCATGCTGCAAATGCATGTATATAGTATATACTGATAATATCAAAAAATGACAAAATTTTTATGATAAGTCAACAAGTACTAAGCGGTTATCAACATTGCTGCAAATATTCAAATTAATCAAAAAGATATTTGAGTGAAGGAACTTGATAAAAGTTTTGAAGAAGGAAAAGAGGATGAAAAGGTAACATCAAAATTCAGCAAGAAAAACAGTATCTTACTTTATATATTCTACCTATGTCATTTTCCCCCTCTCCCTCCCTTCTCTCTCCTTCCTTTCTCCTTTCCTCCCTTGCTCCTTTTCTTCCTCCCTTCCCTGCTTCCTTCCCCCTCTTCTTTCTTTCTTTTCCTCCCTCCCTTCCTTCATTGTAGGTGGTAGGGGGAAATAAAGAGAAGTAAAATATAATTTATAATGGCAAAAACCAAAAATAAAAAAAAATCTCTGGACATGTCTAATACCTTTTAGTAGGAAACGAAAAGGAATGGGACTAGACCTAGAACTTCCTGGGGCAGGGCTGAGATTTGTACTAGATGTCATAGATCCAACAGGAAGATGTGGGGATTGCTGGTGGCACCCTCACCCTTAGTCAATGTCCTCCATCCACCTAGATGGACAGGTTGAGGAACCTGGCCAGGATGATGATGGGGAAGATGTCACCTTCCTTACACTTGAGCTCTTACCCCTTCTTATCAAACTTTCTAACTGTCAGTCCACTTTCAATGAAATTTTCAAAAATTGCAAAACTTGCTCATCTGCTTCAGATAGCTGGAGGTGAGTAGCTACAGGTACACTATCAGGTAAGATAAATTACATTGTTTAGGCATTGCAGAAGGCCAGCAACTGAGTCAACGGGGTATACATTTCCCTGTTTTATCAAGTCCTTGAATATAGTATGGAAATCTTCAACTGTGAACTCAGTAAAGCCCTGGGACACTGGTTCTTCTTTGTCCATGACAGGTAACTTTGAGTCTTTGTAGTTGCTTTTTCTCTTCAAGTAGCGCCTCTAGGAACGCAAATTCTCAGTAAAAGTAGCTGTTATTAGACCTGGTCTACACTGAGTGTGTGTGAGTGTGTGTGTGCGTGTACGTATGTGTGGAGAGCTTTGATCTTCAGTTCATATATGTTGTCACTTTCACCATGCACTTTTTACTGGATAGGTAGCCCAATAGTCTTTCTGAGATGGATGAATTCTGGCGAACAAACTCCTGCTGAATTCAGTCCCGCTGACTTCATCACAAGTTCATCATTTAAATCTTTTGCAGCATTTCTGGGTCCTGCTGTTGAGGCTACTATGTCTCTATCTATAAACAGCCCTCCCCTTTTTTCCTAACAAGGAATTAAAAATAAAACTATATAATATGTATATATACATATAAAACTAAATAAGCTGATAATAAATAGAACTAAAATAATTTCCACAAATATTAATAAGAAGTATATCTTATTTAAATTCAGGATGAAAAGGCACTGGGATCATAAAGAAGTGAAGCATCACAGAAATAGAAATTTTGTTCCAACTTCTCATTTTGATTCTAAGTATGTCTTTGCTCGTTAGAGGTATTACTTCTCATGTGCAATAAATTAAGGGGGTTGCTATTTTATCTACTGTGCCAGAAATTCTCTACATCTACATAATGAAAGGTATAGTCTGTGATTAGAGCTATCCATTCTGATACTTTCTTTTGTTTCTAGAATTTTTTAATTCGTTCAGTTATGAGTTAACCTTGTGCTTTATTAATGAAATTGGTTTTGTATATACTGCTTTGGTGAGCCTCTCTTTCCACAGGCACTCTCTTCCTCCCCTAGTCCTTTCTATCTACTCATTGTTTTTTTTTTTATTTATTTCTCTTCCCTTGTCCCTTCTTCTTGGCTTAGTTAAATAATTATTAATCTCCTCCCTTTTCCAGTTTTCTTCCCTTCTAGTCAATTCTTTTTATTCTTTCTATAATCTCTCTGTGTTTCACATAGAGCAAGCTTCTGAAGAGCTGTTTCAGATTTTTTAATCTAATGTTTTTATATTACATTTTTGCATTTGTAGATTTTACTCTACCATCCCTTTACCCTTTTTATTAAGCTGGCCCTCACCCTTAGAGGTATGAATTAGTAAGGTAGGAATTGCCATTTAACCCAAAATGTATAGTCCAGTCCTACTCTCTTCCTTCATCATTCACCAGAGTCCATTCCTTGTTCCACCACGACCATCCAGGGTGTCAACTCTCTCTAGGAGGTCTCACTTCATATTCCCTTCTTTCCTACTAATGCACAACAATTCTTCAGAAAAGTAGCTTCAAAAGGCAACAACACTACTGATATTAAATCCACCATATGAAACTCATTTCCCATTTCAAGCATATATCTCTTCCTTCATGGGAATATTCTTCAGTGTGTTCTCTCCATTGTTGGAATGATACACCCTACCTCTATAATCCCCTAGATTCAGCCCTTTCTCTCCTTTACCTCTCCCAATCTCATCTAACTTCATATATTTCCAAAAGTGCAGAAATCACTATACCTCACCTGTTCATTGGTGGGCTTAGTAGGGGTGTATTACCCAGCCCCCTGTGTCTGCAACCTCCCTTCTCTCCTCCTATTCTGTTAGTCTCCCCTACAAAGTGAATCTCTTACATAGGAGAATCATGGGGAGGAGGAAGACATTATGGAGTTGATTCCAAGGTATTCTTTTCCTGTATTTCTGTCTTCACGTTTACACTTTAAAATCTACTTACATCATTATTTTCTTATTTTTTTATCTTTGGTAACACCAATTTTTTACCCAGTTCTGACTTGAGTAATTATTAATACGTCCTTTTAAAAGTGTGATTGTTTGCTTCTCTTCTGCAGACTTTACTCCATTTCAGTATTTATCTGTGTGTCAAATTAGTTTCTCTATTACTTCTCTAGACAGACTTTCAATTTTAAGTTCGATTTGATTTCTGTCTTTTTTTTTTAAATACTTTTAAAAAATAGATAATTTATTTCATTCCTTATTTTTTTTTTCTTGGAAGGAATGGCAGCATTTTGTATTGGATTTAGGTCCAAAAATGTACTTGTATTTAAGGAGACTTGGGTACAAATCTCACATCAGACAATTTGCCAGCTATATATTTCTAGACAAGTCACTTAATCTCTCCTTGCACCAGGGATCTCTCTCTTGGGTCTGTGCAGGTAATAGCCCTTATACATTTTTATTTGTGCATTTCCTCTTACTTGAGATGTTTGTGAGTTGAATATTCTCATATCTGATTTTTTCTTTTTTTTTCTGCGGAAATGTTTCAAATGCCTTTCTTTTTTAAAATACCCATCAATTATTTATTGATGATTAGGCTCAGCTTTGCCAAATAGTGGCTTGAATTTTTTTGATTTTCAGTAATATAATAGTCGGTCTTTTCTGGGATTTCTTATGTCTGCAGAATATCATTATGTTGCCCATACATTCTTTCTTTATAGAAGGTTTTTCTCCTAGCCATTAAAAAAATATGATATCTATCATTGAAAAGGTTAAGGCAAAATGTCTTGAAGTTTGAAGCACTTTTTTTCTTTTTTGAGGATAATGTGTGAATTATCTTGATGAGTGCTATTTGTTTATATTCAGAAATTCTGGGAAATTTTCTTGTTTCATACACTTTGTTATTTAGGTTTTTTTAATTTGCTTTTTAATTTGTCAGGTTCTGGGAATTATCTCTGCATGTGTTATCTTTAAGTTCTTTTTGACTTAGTAGCCATATGTTCCTTTAACACTGTGGACTTTTGCCGGGTTGTATTCCATTGCAATATGTTTGTGTTATAAGAAGGGATGTACTGGAGCCTGCTTATTAAGACCAATTGTGGGAGCAATTATACCTTATAAATGAGCAGTGCTTGATTTATTGTTTTCTTGACTAGACTTAAGAAAGCAATGAAGAAAATGATATTGTGGAGATTAAAATTTAGAATGCTCCATGTGTACATTTTTTTCTTTCTAGAGAGCCTATTGTAAAATATTTATCAGCATACCCATACCTAGAAATCTACTAATCTACTCCCTTTTTAGAGAGACTCTCCATTTTAAATTTATATTTCCATGTAATCAGTTTATTAGTTTTCAATTATGTATTTAAAGCTCTAAATACTAATCTACATTTATTCCTAATTTCTTGTTTTATGGATTTCATTTTGTTTTTCAGTCATTTTGGACTTTCTTGTCATTCTTTACTCTCTTGGACATTGAAAGGATTCTGCATTTCATCAGGCATTGAGTTATTTTCTTTTGTCTTGTAATAGCTGAAAGAGCTTTGTAATTTCTTTGAGGATTTAGTAATCATCCTTTCTGGTTTCAGGAATGAACCTCTCAGCTGATTTATCTCTTTGAGCTCTGGGATTAATTTAAGAACTTTTTTCTTGATACCTTGATCACTCAGTGCTTTAAAAATATTCTTTTTTCATTACTTTGTGATCTCTATCACTTTGACAGTGGTTATATTTACAAGGTGGGACTGGAATGCTGCTCTACCTTAACATGGATATTGAGGAATTGAGGTATATAGGCTTTGCAGGCCTGGTCTCTTACTCCCTGAGGAAAGAAGGCTAGCTGAAACTGTGTTTAAGTCACCTTTCCTTCAGCTCCAACAGATAAATGCCAATAATTTGTCTTTAGGTAAATATATGCATGCATGTATGTGTGTGTGTATATATGTCTCTGTGAGTATATATACACATATATATTATATATGTGTGCATATAATGTATACATATGTATATAATCTGTGTATACATATGTATATGAACTTGTATCTAGTTACATCAATCTAGGCATTTTGTATTCAAGACTACTGTATTTTTAAATACTAAAGTGACATTTTAATTCCAATTTTAAAAACTTTCTTATTGACATATCTTCATATTTGTTTACTTGTTCATACTGTCTCTCACAGAGCTCCTACCCTACTATTATAGCATTTGTATTGCTTTTTTTCTTTTAAATGAGATTTAAATATTAATGAAAAAAACTCCTTGAATTGCTGTGCATGCAGGACATATTCAATAAGACTAGGCAATCCAAATGTCAAGGAAAACGTTATCTTTGTGTGACTTTTTCCCTCATCTAATTTCATTACATTAGACATTCATTCCATTCAAAGTAAATTGAATCACTGATATCACTGCTTGAAAATTAAAGATTTTGGAAAGAAAAATTAAATATTGTAGCTGACATATTAGAAAATGATAAATGCTGAATTTATCTTTTTCTGATATATATATGTGTGTGTGTGTGTGTGTGTGTGTGTGTGTGTGTATGTGTGTGTATATTTTTTTCCTGTTTTTCAGGACTTCTCTTTTACCTTCGTGAAAAGAGAAAAATTTTGAGGTTATGATTAATAAAGTAAGTCTTAATTAAATGCTCTTCTGATGCCTTTTAGTCATGTAGGGTCAATTATGTATTTCCAAGGGATAGACTTCAGGAGCATAAGCTCTTGGAGAGCTGACCAAGCTAGAAAACTGGAGAAACATGTAAAAGTTTCAAAGATGACCTATATTCATTGTCTATTAAAAAATGCAATTCAGAGAGGCTGCTTAACTAGAAGACTGGCCAATGGGTGATGATTTCTGAGGAGAAGAGGGCAGTTACTCAGCAAGGATTTACTAAGCATCTCCTGTGTGCCAGATACTGAGCTAACACTGGCAATAAAAAGGAAGACAGAAAAGAAAAAAAAAAGTTCCTGCTCTCAAGGAGCTCACAGTCTAATGAATGAGAAGTCACAGCACCTCACTAAACCTTCCTGTAGGTTATAATGTAGTTGAAATCCATTTTGGTAAGTGACAGGCATATCTATGAACCCATTGATATTTGAAATGCTGAGATACACACAGTACAATCATAGAAGACAGAGAGATGGATCTTAAATGTTACTTATGATAGCTCTCTTTAAAATTTCTTCCTTGTTTCTCAGAATATTAATGGAATGTGAATAGAAGAGATTTAGATATTGTCTTTCATGTCTGGCTAAGCAGACAAAATTTCAGTATTTGAATCTCTTTTAATAGCCTCATGCAAACATAATGGACATTATACTGGAGAAGTTAACGAGCACATGAACAAGTACGCAATCCATGATAAATGATGTATTTTTACAAAAGGCCAAATTGTGATAAAAAGTGGCAAGGGAGTGATTTTAGGGACTAAAGACAAGGATGACTGAAAAACATGCTTTGGGGAGAGATTTTAGAATGCATGGACTATATATTTTGCCATTTCCCTAGAACAACTTTCATGCAAAGGTAGGCATAGAAAAAAATATATGGATCATTTGGTAAAATCCACATAAAGTCAATACTGCTCATAAAAAATAGGCAATATCAGGATAACATATGAATGAATTAGCTAGGAGAAGTTATTGCTTTGACAACGCCACAGAGAAGGATGGGGCAAAAATCTGCATACAATAAAGGGCTTATTATCTCACAGATTCGGTCATGAAATGATTATTGAGTACAGAGTCCCATCTACACAAAGAGAGTGGTGACAGTTAAAATTCCAAATTTACCCCTTTATCATAACTTGTAAAATAAAATGCTACTTCACAAGCATATTTAATTACATTTTTTTTAAAATGAGAGAAAAAGAGGATCCAAAGCTAGGGAAAACCTTTCCTCATCTAATGGGTTTGTGAAATTAATATAGCTGAGAATGTCACTTTTGGCAGCCGTCCAAGTGACAGCTATCTGAACTTTTTATCAGTCTCAGTTAGTGCTGTATGGATGAATTCCTCTTCTTCTGTTCCATAATTTTCAGTGCTACTTCAGACAAATCCCTGTGCACTAGCCATAAGTAGACAATATCCATAACATAAGGAAAAGCTTTTAGGTTTGAATTGAGGTTGTTCACACCAGTTCAGTGAGTAGGACAGATTAGAGTAACATGGTAACTTACTTTTTCACCAGGAGGGCCAATTGGGCCTTGGGGACCAGGAAGGCCCTGTTAAAAAAAAAAAAAAATCCAGTTAGGACAATGGCAGTAATCACTGAAGGTCGGAATTGTTTTTCCTTTAAAAGTCAGCTTTTAACAATCCATCTCACATTAATCGTTTAAAGAATCACGAATGATTAATGTCATATTCCCTCCTCCCCACTTAACAGTCAGTTCTGGAACTTTGTTGGTGTTTTTGAACTAGCTACCCTTCTGGCATTCACTCTGTAACAGGATCCTATTCAGAACCCTTCTGCAGGTGTGGCTACTCCTGCTGGCATTCCGGGAACACTGAATGACTCATTTTTCTCTTGGAAGAAAGGGGCCTCTGCAAGCTCAGATTGGAACACACACACAGACACACACACACAGAGTCATGCACACACACACACACACACACACACACACACACACACATACACATACTACTGCACTGCATTTGTACTGTCTATGTTTTTCAGGCTTATTTAGAAATTCCTCAGTCTGTCAATTTTACATTTAAAAATACGTTACAGTACAAATGGGCATTTACTGAATTATGTCAAAGTGTGCACTATAATACATATATTATCATAAACTTACTTGTGGGCCTGGAATTCCTTGTTGACCGGGAGGTCCAGGCTCCCCCTGAGGACCCTAAAATATGAAAATAGAAAGAGACTTGGATGATGGTTTTCTATAATGTACTATATATTTACTTCTGCACCTAATAAAACTAGGAAAGCCTGTTTCTCCTCTGAAGATATTAGATACTATTTTTTTCATGTTTCCTGTCTCTTCAACCTTTGTTGATATTTTAAACATTCTAAGTCACAAAATCTAAGTGCTAATAGAAATAAATTTCTTTGGTGAAACTTTGTATTGTTCATATTTTAGATTTAGAAATTAAAATGGTTTAAAGAACCCAAATCTTGGTTTTGAGTTATTTTGTTAAGATTTTAAACATACCATATTTCCTTTTGGACCAGGTGGGCCATCTATACCAGCAATACCCTGGAAAAAGACAGAAAATCAATGTGAGTGATTACAAAGTATGTATGGCACACAAAAAAGAGAAAGGAGAGAAAGTAGAAAGGAGAAAAGAAAGAAGAGAGGAGAGGAGAAGAAAGAAAGGAAGGAAGCTAGGAAGGAAAGAAGGAAGAAAGGAAAGGAAAAGGGAGAAAAAAGGAGAGGAAAGAAAATATTTTATAGAAAAACTTTCCTATAAAATAAGAATTTTCTTTACTATTATATCTATATTAGAATGGTACATAATTTAACATTATTATCCCCTGGCTTCTGGAGATTTGGCATGAAAATGCTTCTAAAAAAAGTAAACTGAAGGAATGAAAGAGAAGAGAGGAACAAAGAATCACTGAGATTTACAGATTTCATTAAAAGGATTAGAAACGAAACAAGATGGTGGAAATGGGTTGACTATTGAAAGTTACCGTGGATTTACAGGTTTAGGGAATTTAAGGGTGGGAGTTCTTTATGAAATATTAATTTTTTCTCTTTTTTTTTTCTTCTTAACAATACGTACAGGCTGTCCTGGAGGGCCAGGTGTTCCTCTGGGTCCCAACAGACCTCGTGGACCCTACAGGAGGAAAAATAAATCAGTCATTAAATATTCTCCAAATGAGTCTTTGCTTCTGAATGTCAACTATTCACTAAAATGTTTAATGCAATGTTTTGAGTACAAATATTTGTGGAAGTCCCTGTTCATCTTACACAGAAAGGTGTTTCAAAAACCTATGTTAAAGATGTATAAATATTTTTGTTTATAATGATCCACAAGTCAGAATGCATAACAATGACTCTTTATTATGGAAAATGAATGTACTTGTTTATGTGTAAATACATATATATCTCTGGGGTAATTTAACAAGCATTAAAAAAATCACTATATCTCAAAGTGTCCTTTCATCTCATTTTTTTTATTTAGATGGCAACATAAGACCTTGATTTTCCATCAGAAAACTATACAAAATGAAACCAGCTAGTTTCTTATTTATTCTGCATGTCCCTGTATTTCTTTCAGAGTACTCACTGAGGGCTATTCAGAAAGGTAAACAGGGTTTTTTCAAACTCACTTTCTTTAGAGGCTAATTTTCTTTAGTTTAACTAACATGCACTTTTTCATTTTGACCTAGTTGACATTGTGGTGGAATAGATTAAAGGGTAAGAAGTCATGGATGGGAGTCTTGACTCTGAATTTAACCTCCTTGACTATCAGTTTCCTAAACTGGTGAATGAAGAATCTGGAACAGATGATCTCCAAACTCCCAAAATATAAATACATAACTAGATATTTGATATCTTTCTACTTTGTCTGTATGAAAAATTTTCTAATCTCTTGGGCTTTTTTTTAAGAGTTAAGATTATCACTCTTTTTTTCACATGTATTTTCTTTGCCATCCCCACACTCCCACCCAACACACACCAGAATTTTCATCTAATTATTTATAAGGAGTTTATAAATCTGCATACTTGTTTCTAACTGAAAACAAATCTCCTACTAGCTCAAATTGGGTTAAAAAAAAAAAAAGGAGATGGAAATATGTCAATTACCAAAAAATCTGATTAAAGGTCTAGCTTATGTTTTGCACATTGCTATCTCTAACTTTGTTCCCAACCCTCAATATTCTTATGTTATTCTATGTTCTCCATTTTAAGGACAAAAATGTAAATCTTATCTCATCAGCAAATGTGTATACATACATAATCATGTACATGTGTATATAAACATGCATATATTATGTTTGTACATATATACATATGTAAATATGTAACTGATTTATTTGTCAAGTACGTGTAATTCTTATAAAAAATTTTAAAACTATATTTGCTATAGTCATATAAATGGTATACTTCATATCCAGAATAGCTGGCAAAACTATGAATTAATTTAGCCATGATCCTTTTTGTCCAAAACAGGAATATGTGCACATTAGTTTTTTAGAACAAAATTCTAAAATCAAGAAGAAAATTGTGCTTACAGCTTCACCTGGAAGACCTCTTGGTCCAATTTCTCCATCTTCTCCCTGTCATTGATTTAAAAAAAATGCAAATGAAATGGCACTCTATACCATGACATTAGTGTTTTGTTGTGTTGAAAATACTCATTTGATGGATGAAACTTTTCCCCACATACTCTCATTCCATCTTCACCAGGAGCACCAGGAGGACCTTGGGGGCCACGTTCTCCCTGTAAAGTAAATACAAATATAATTTGAACATGCAAACAAAGTAGAGCTTCACAAGTCAACCTAGCTAGTCTCCTAACCAAATAACTCAGGAATCTTGGATGTGAAAACTTATTAATATGCTTTATTTGCTTTTCTCTGAACACTTCCTTGATAAACACACCTCTACATTCTCAGAAGACAGTTAGGCCTTTTATCTAATAATACTAGGCAAATGTTTCCCATAAGCATAAATTCAGTTTTTTTAAAAGCATATTTTTCTTATAAATATAGATATTATTTTCAGGCATTTCATTATTATGATTCAGTTTACTTATTAAATAGTTAAGATATTGTTTTGCCATCTCTTAAAACATGAAATTGTTTTCTTATTTTTTTGAAGAATAAATTTGCATAAGCTGCTTTTTTTTGTATTATTCTCATTCATTAAAACATGACTCTGCAGGACTAAAAATCAAATAGATTTATATTTTCAAAGAGTAATGAGATTCTCGTCTTTTTTCCCCTCTTTTTTTCCTAATGCTATTCCTGAAGCTATACTTAAACTCTAAACCATATGGAGGAAACAAAGGATTTCAGGACTAACATTCCCTCTATTGTTAACTGTTCACTTGAGATGTCTTTTAGAATGTCAAGTAGAAATGTGAATGTATGTCTTTGAGAAGTGAATGCATGTCTTTGAGAAGTGAATGCTTCTGGGTGCATATAGATGGTAAATGAAGAGTTATTCCTTTGACCACACTGACTTCTTTTTAGTCAATGAATCAATGTCTACATGACATTTTTTTGGTTCTTTTGTTACCCTGTACTATCCAAAACTCTGTGAGGCATGTAATCTGAACAACAAATGTTAATGATCAATTATGTATATTTAGATGTTCACAAAAGGAGTTTATTCCACCATGTACAGAGCTCTGAGTTTGGAAGAAAGGTTTAAATCCTGCTTTTAACACTAGTTATATTAACATGGGCAAAGTCTTTTAGCCTCATCTGTTAAAAGGACATCATAAAACTCAAAATTCCTCTCTCAAAAGATTGTTCTGAGATTCAGCTGAGAGTAGATATAAATGTATTTGCAATATCAAAGATTTATTTTCATTTAGCTAATTTTAGTATATGTATGTATATATACATATATATTTATATATTTCTTTAGCTCTATTTATATAGAAAAAGTAAATAGGTAAAATAAGGTGCTTTTCAGATAATTTAAACGAAAATGTAATTCCAAACATATTTGCCTCAACTATCCAGACATTTTACATAGAAATGTTAACTTGGCCTGACTTTATTTGGATATTGCATATATTTCTTCCACTCGCTTTATACATATGAGTGTGTTATTAGATTTCTATAAATTACTTAAAAACTCCAAACAAGTATATCATAGAAGAAAGCTGAAGTGATTTGGAGAATTCTGCCATAGTCAAGTCAGAAAATACATATTAAGTAGCTACTACTTGCCAGGAAATATGTTAAATGTTGTGGACACAAAGAAAAGCAGAAACAGTCCCTGTCATCAAGAAGTTCAGCATTTAATGAAGGAGACCATATACAAAAAACTATGTACAAACAAGTTATATACAGGATAATCTGGAGATAATCTCAGAGAAAATAGACTAGCCGTAAGGGAGACCAGAAAAGTCATGCAGAAGGTGAAATTTTTTTTCCCGAGACTTCAAGGAAACCAGTAATAACACTTTTTATAAACCATATTTATATTCCTATTGTCAGATTGCTTCATTTTTTCTTCTCCTAATACTCATTTCATGTAATTCAATTCTATAAACATTTTCGAAATACCTGCCGTGAGCAAGATGCTATACCTGACAGTCTCAGATTTGTTATGGAAATTCTAATATCTTATGGACACTCTACTGTGATTACTAAATAAGTAAAAGAATCATATATTTTATTTACTCTATGGCCTTTGTCACCAGGTAGACCAGGAAGTCCATCAAATCCTCTGTCACCCTGTCAAATAAATATAAACAGAAGCCACCAATTATAAAAGTAATTAAAACATAAGAACAAATCACAAGAAACTGCTCCTTTCAATTTTTAGAGTTCTTTCCTTTCCACCTGACCCATTTTAGTAAAGAAAAATGTCATATGGTAAATTGATATGAAAATATGGTTAATATTGAAGTGAAAACCCAAATATGAGAACAGCTGACCTTTGCCCCAGGTTCTCCCGGCATTCCTCTTCCTCCATCAGCTCCTGGGCGACCCTGAAAAATGACAAGAATATTCTTAGCTATGTGATTTCTTATAACATAGTAAATGAAAATGAACTTATTTCTTAACCTTCCCAATATTATTAAATCATACCCTTTTTCCAGCTTTGCCAGTTGGACCAGGAGGACCTTGAATACCACGAGGACCCTATGTTGAAATACATCAGTTACTCCATTTTGCAACATAGTGGATCAAAGGTGTAGATATTATAGGCCAGATTAACATCTTAGAATCAAAAGTCATTTAGTTCTTACTTTTTATTTAAGATATTTTCCCAGACAATTAAATAGGTTAAAAATTCATTTTACTATTTTAAAAATTAGGTGATAAAGGAAGAGGGGGGAAATATCATTTTTCTACTGACTCCTTGGTTAACCAGCAAATGAATACATTTATGCTTCAAATTAATTTAGAGTGAAGTTTGTGTTTCTAAAGTCTAAATGGTAGCATATGAAAATAAACTATTATTTAGAAACAAATTAAAAAAAGATGTACACCTTTAAAATGTGTTTGTGTCCTAAAAATGATACGCTGTTTCATCCACCTCCAAAAGACTATGATCTGGCTAATTTTAAGAGCCAAAATAATGAAAGACACCATTGTTATGAGAGTGATGTCTTAATTCTGTTTCAAACTAATAGGTTAACAATATAGAATATGCTGCATTTATCTACACAGTTTTTTAAATTCTCCCTATGATTTAAAGCACGTGATGGATAATAGTAAAACAACATAAGGGAGAGAAAAAATAATTCCATAACTTTTTGAATGCAGATCTACATGCATCAAGCATAGTTATAAGAAGTAATGGAGTATGGTGGAGAGAACACAAGCCTTTGATAGCTGGAAGACTGGATTTTAGTCCCACTACCATCTATCCCTAGGTCCAGGACATGTTCCAAATCATATTTAACATCTTGAAGCCTCAGTTTTCTCATCAGTCAAATAAGGATAATATTTGTTTACCTACTTCTCAAGGTTGTTGTAGAAATCAGATGAAATAATGTGTAAAGTGCTGTGTAAGCATCAGTTATTATTATATTAGGACTTTATGTCATCGATATTTAGCATACATAATAAATTTGTTAATTAGCTCATTTAAGGAGTATACAATGAAGGGAGGAATGTAATATAGAAATTACTCAATTTTTTAAAAAATGCATCAACCACTTTAAGATACTAGACAGAAAACTAAATTGAATATTAATAATTATTTAATGGTTACAGGTAAAATTTGGTTTAAAAGTCTCCAATTTTCATTTCTCCTGTTAGATATCTAACCATAAGTAATTTTTATACTCAAAAAATAAATATAGCTTGAGGAAGGAAAAAGGATATAAAGAGTTGTGAGTAATTTCCCTTCTCTGACACTATCTGTGTGACCTTGTGGAAGTCTATTAGCTTCCCTAGAACTTATTTTCCTATTATGTAAAAGGGGAGTATTGAACTATAATGAGTTTTACTACCAATGCTACTTTGCCCTGGAAGATACTTTACCTCCGATATAAGATAAAATAAATAGAAAGAAAAAAGGGAAAATGTTTAATTTTTACCTGAGGACCTGGTTCACCCCCTTCTCCTTTGGCCCCTGATGAGCCAGGCCCACCCTGTGTAAAAGATATAAAACATGAAATTAATTAAATTCAGTAGTTTCCTAATGACTTCTTCATATTCATTTTCCTAGCCTTAAAAGAATTCTTAATGATCTCAAAACTTATCTCATTACACTAATTTTAAAAATGATGACTCTACCTAAATTTTAATGCAAAAAAAGTCTTCTAAATATAATTGAGCCTTATATTCTCTATTGGTATCTGAATTTCATTTAAATTTTTAAGGACTCTACAACACTCAGATGGATCTGTGATCTCAAAAACACTCATAAAATAACATGACCAATTATTTTTTTCTGTATTTCACCAGATCACATAAGACTCTCAATGAAGTCTCTTGAAAGTTAGCAATATGAAGATATCCCTGATTGAATGAAATACAACAGTGCACCTGTATACACATCAGAGTTGGTTTCTTACATTCTCTGAAATGGTTAAGCTCCCTAAATTCTATAGTTATGAAAAGTTAAGACCTGATGCCATTCTCATCAGTGCATGTGTCTTAAATTATTTTCAAAAACTTTTTTCAGATGCTGTATTTTTCCTCTGAGAATGAATCCCTGTGGAGAAAATCTTATATAAATATTTATTTTATTCAACAATTACCTCCCCAAAAGTTCAATGAAAAAATACAATAATTTCTTTAAAAATTGTTATTTTACAAAATGAGAAGTTCATTTACTGTGGAAGTGGCTTTTAAAAATTATTACACAAACGCGTAAGATTCTCCATATCCAAGTTAAAATAAATTTGATAATCATAATTGTTTAATGTTGAAGATGTAAGCTTTAAGATACACCTAAACTATCTCTCAGAGTATTTAATCAATGTACTTAATGCAGAATGGAGATGAAAGTTCTCTCAAATAAAAGAATCTGGATTTCTAGAGCCTCCTGGTGGATTCAGAGAAAAATAGCTATTGGTATGCCTATGATGAAACACTGCAGATGGAGCATCACAGATATTCTTCTTTTGAAAATTCCTTAGTGATATGATCAAATTTCCAGGAAGGAACTCTTTAAATTAATTTTTATTATCAACCAAAATGATTTAGCATTAAATCAGAATGGCAATTATTATACATCATTGCACTCAAGTTAATTACAGAAACTATTTTTAATTAATCCATTTTATTATGAAACATGAAATAAACACCAACTATTTAACAGGAACATGAACCACCATGCCGAACACTTTATTCTGAAAGTTACTATTTTCTTTTTCCATTCTCAGGATAGAGACCTGGTTCCCTAGGCTTCCTATCTAATTTGTCACAGAGAGCTCTAGTCGTAGAAATTTAGTTTATCAAAGAAAGACATAACACGGAATGTGGTGAGAAAATACACACATTGCTTTCTTATGAATAAAGGTAAACAGTCATTTACTTACTCAGTTTCCTATACCAATAAAATCACAAGTCTACTTAAAAAAGTAATTAAGAAAAGTAGAGCAAACTACAAATCTCACCCTACTTCCTTTGTTCACCGAATAAATCAGAGTACAGAATAGGGACATGTTTTTAGATTTTTGTCTTTTGCACCTTTTGGAAGTTTTGATATGTTTTCCCAGCCAGCAAATTATAAATTTGAATTTAAAAAGGATAATAAAATTAAAATTAGTTTATCTAATTTGAATTAATGTAAAAATTAAAATTTAAAAAGAGAGGCTATACTCTCCAAGTAATATAAAAATTCTTGAGGACATGCACATTGAAATCCTAGTCCAGGTAATTTCATATCTTCTTTAGTCACTACAAAAGGAAACAAAACACATTTTGCCTGAATCTAGCACCATTGCAAGAATAAAGAAATTTTGATGTGAATTGGACTTTCCTCACCTTGGCCAGTCAGTGGCAATTTCCCTCCATGTTTTTCACAAAGTTTCAAGGTTCTGTTACAAGACATCTACTACTGTCTTAGAAAATGAAGGCTGAAATTTCTCATCTAAATAATTATTAAAGTAATTTCCACAAATGGAAAATTTAGAACTTTGCTATATAGGGTCATTGTTTCTATAATAGTGGTGACTATATCATTTTTTCTTTCTTTCATGCTTTACCACAATCTAGCACATTTCTAGATACACAATAAACACATAATACTCATCTACTTGATTTATAAGATACAAAAGTAGAGTTCTGTGAGACTCTATTGAACAGAGTGATTATTTTAAAATGCAAATATTATCTACATTATCCTTCAGGTTTAAATTTCTTATTCCTAAATCAATGGGAAGAAATAGAAAATGGCATGTTAAATTTTAACTTTATAAATATTTAAGTGATTGCAAGACTGATATTAAGTGATAGACATTTGAATCATGTGGTAATCTTTAAAATATATTGTATAGAACTCATTTTTCTTTTATAAAGGAAGATAATTTGTGAATCTAACTAAATCAGACATGTAGACCAGACACTCCTTTCGGAGATAAACTAACTTTCTTGATTAAATAAACTATATTTATGCTGCAAGAGAATCCAACTATCAACATCAAAGTAAATTAGTATTTCTTCCAGGGTTAATCATTCTACAGCTTGTTTAGTTTTCTCTAAAGTGGACATTTTTGGGGCCTAAGACATATCTTCATATTATCCCAAATATTCTTTGATTACAAATTAAACTATGATGACTATTTAATTACATTAACAAATAGATCTTCTCCTTGTCATGTTTTACACTTATTTTTCAAGGAATAAAATGTTTTAAAGAACCTGAGATTTGTTATTTTTTGATTCAAAATTTAAAAATTAGTTCTCCAATTATATAACAGATTATATTTCAAAAACACTGTTATTTTAAGGACATTTAATATACTATTTGATGCCTTTAAGCCAGTTGGCATACAAAGGAAGGGAATAATAAACTTTTTCCCCCCTACAAAGATTAACTTTTTCTTACATTACTTTTAAGGGGAAACTGTATTCTCTCAGAACAGGGAAAGAGGTAAGGAATACTGCCTAGAGCTTAGATCACAGTAAATATTGAATCTGATTCCTCATCTACAAAAGTCTTATGTTGATGCCTCATTATGTCATGGGGCTGATCTTGGATTCTCAAAGACTACACCAAAAGAGCTCACTTTTGGATAGGTATTACCAAGCTGGAGACACCTTAACTGTTGTCTTCTGAGCTTACCAGTCTAGCTAACTTCTGAGAATATTATCACCAAGAAGTTCATCTCTAGATGATGGATAATTTTTGACACAATAACCCACTCAACCATCTTCTAGGGTAGAGAGAGATTTTAACCTCTGTCAGCTGAAGAACAAACCAACCCAATGACATCACAGATTTTTGGAAGTATTAGAGAATGCTAGTCCTTGAAATAATTCAATTTTTATGTATAATTTCAAAAGATCTTTCAATAACTCTGAATGCTAACTAACTCAGTTTCATGATGATTTATAAATATACCTCAAAAACTTTTTAATGATGGCCTGATCATTTCTTAGCTTTTTAACCTTGACAAAAAGAATTCATATACATTAAAGAGAAAATTGTTACAAAACTGAACAGAATACTCTAAAATTATTGACTCCAAACTAAAGTCTGGCAGAGGAATCAAACTGCAGTATCTGTCTGTTTGTCTCTTTCTCTCTCTACAGGTACACATATATACATGTATATATATATATATATATATATATATATATATATACATGTATATATATAAATTTTCTACTAGGTGATCTGTCGATGCTTGGTATTTAACATTATGGCATTTTTGTGGATATAACATACCACAGGACCTGGTCTTCCAGTTAGACCCATTGGGCCTGGTGGACCTCTGAGAGCAATCTGAAATCAAATGGAAAGAATAAGGTCAAAAATTCATTCTTAAAAGAATATTCTGACTTTTAATAAGGGATGCACAGAAGATATACAGAAGCTATGCACAATTAACCCAACATAAGTAGCGCAATGCTAAAAAAAGTTGCCAATTCATCATCAATGAAGAGCTATTTTATCCATGGATTACAAATGGCAATATTGCTGCAATATATCATATTGCATCCTATAATTTCAATTTGGATAAAGACCAGAGCCATGACTCATATTAAACGTAATTTATTTAATAGGGAAGAGAAATCAATTTCCTGACAATTTCAAAATAATAAACAACTTAATGCAAATATAATTTTCTGCTGTGAAGCTGCTTGCATAATAAGGCAGATTTTTCCATGTGGTAATTTTCAGAGTAAATTCACTTCAAATGGGTAAACTTGATCTTTTAAAAAAAATTATCTTATTTTTCTAGGAATATGTTATTATTAATAGCACATGTCAATCTGGAGGTGTCAGGAAAATGTACAGTTTTTAATTGTGCTATGTCTCAGTTTCATAGGATATAACATTATACAAGAAAATAAATTTGATTTCTACATGATATTAGGCAAAATATGTTGACTTCATGGAGTAATGGACATCCATGTTGAGTATGTGAAATGTGGAGCTGTCATTTTTAAAAGCACTGACATTTATGCTTCAGTGACATAGTGTTGGAGATTAAATTAATAATGTGTGCTAATGTGATTTTTAGTAGTGGTCAAATACTTATCACATTCAGGCATCACAAAGACAGAACTTGTAAGATAAGGAGTAGACTAAATCATTCAAGAAAATTACAAAGACTACCAGATTTTTCAAAATGCTAATATTGACTTGCCACGTGATCTTTTAAAAAGATACCTCCTAATTCTTAAATTTAAACATTTGCAAAATGGGAATTATAATTCATGTCATCTCTTTTGCTGGAAAATTAAGAGTAATGATATGAAGAATGCAAAATCCTTTAAGAAATTATAAATGCATTATCCTTTTAAACATAGGTGATGCAATGGACAGAACATTGCACAGAGACAAAAAAATCTGTTTTTAAATCCTGCCTCAGACACTTCCTAGCTACGTGAGTTTGGTCAATTCACTAAAACACTCTACATTCACCACTTAATTCTTCACTTAGCCACTTCTCTCATCATGTCTACATCTATAAAATGAGGATGAGAATAGCACCAGATTCATAGGGCTGTTGAAAGGATTAACTGAGATAATATATATAAATTGTTTCACAGGTCTTAAAGTATCATATAAATACCAGCTATTTTATTTATTATTGTTGTTTTATTAATTATTACAATAGGTTCAAAACAATGTGTTTCTTTAGGGATAAAATAATTGAACCTGTTTGGAAGCAAATTTAAATGTTTAAATCTTCCCACCTCTAGACTATTTAAAAATGAAAAGGATTTTTACTTATAGCCTCCTTTTTTTTCAGAAATATGTAGAAAATGAAGGATAACAAGTCAATATTTAATTATGGAGGGGAGTGGGGGCCCTTCACAATCTCATTCCAAGATATCTGACCAAACTTATTTCATATTACTTCCCTTCACATATTTTATATTCTGGCTCAAACCACCCACTGACCATCCCTTGTTCTTTTCCTATCCTCTTCCACCTCTTTGCATTTTCTCGTGGCATCTCCTTGAGTCTACCTCCAACTGTCCTCTAAACCCAGGGGTGTCAATCACATGTCAGGAAACTACACTAGACCAGGATAAAAATAATTTGGAAATATTTAACAAAACAAAAATAGAATATAGATAATGTTAACATAGGGTTTTCTAAGTCAAAATCTCCCTCCCCCCAATATCTATTTGAATTTGATACTTCTGCTCTAAGTCATTTCCTTCCTTTCAGGATCAATCTGAGTGTCACTTTCTCTTTGCTTCCTTCCCAGCCATCGTACAGGAACTAATCTATGAGCTCTGGTCCTCTCCCAGAATGAAGGACAAATACAACCTGTGAGTGAGTAGCTGCTCTTTTCTCCTCTCCTCTCCCCTCCTCTCTCTCTTTCTCTGTCCTTTCCAGGGGTGCTCTGCCCACAGCAAGGTACACTTCAATGGCCAAAAGATGCCTTTTTTCCTTTGGATTTACTGGTTAGATTTCTTGCTCAAAGACCAAGCCTTAAGTTCAATTTACTCTGGAGTTCATAGACTGGGCACAAGTCTCTGCCCTCCTAGAACACAGTGAATGTAAATGCTAAATAGTAACTATTTCTCTTTCACTTAGGAACCCTGAGAGTTTCCCCCTCCCAGTTTGATTTTTTCTAATTAAAGGGGTCTGCCTTGACTCACTTTTTAAAGAGGCCTAGTCATTGAATGGGTACTATCTCACTCAAAGTGAGAATCTGATAAGACCTTAGCCTGAAAGGGTCAGGGTCTTCCCTTGCATCCTGAGTCATCTCCAGTCATTCTGATGAATATCTGGCCACTGCACCCAGATGGCTCAGGAGGAGAAAGTGAGGCTGGTGACCTTGCACAGCCCTCCCTCACTCAAAACAAAGTCAAGTGCAAGTCATGCCAGCATCTTGATGTCATGGTCCTCTTCAAGAACAAAGGACAAACACAACAACAGGAGCTGAACTCTTCTTCCTTAAATTTCTGCTATTTCCTCTGGATCTTCTCTTCACAACTATCTCATGACAGTAATTTACCCTTCTGCTTCAGATGTGCAAGAACCTGCGTAGCAGAACCTGATTTCTTGAACTCTGGTTTGCACATATAGGTATTTCATAAATGATTAATTGAATTGAATTTTATCTTTTGACACAGTGAATATTTAAGGGGTAGCACAGTAGTAGAGTGGTAGACTTGGAGACAGGAGATGAGTTTGAATTCTCCCTAGACATATTAGTTGTAAGGGACAATATGACATAATAGAAAGAATATAGGACTTAGAACATCTACTTCCTGTAAGACCATGTATAAGTCACCTCTCTAAGCCTCAGTTTCCTTATCTGGAAAACAGGTAATACCTATAGTCCTATTTTACAGGAGTTGTGAGAATAAAGTAAGACAATATATGTGAAGATGTTTTTCTAATTTAAATTACTGCATAAAATTTATTTTTTTTATTTTTAGCTATGATAATGTCACCTGATCTGTCAGCAGCTCAGTTTCTTCATCTGTAGAATAGATTTAATACACCTGTACTATTTACCGCATGAAGATTTTGTTAAGAAAAGTATTTTGCAAAACTAAAAGTAATATGCAAATGTTACTTATTGTCATTATATGACAATTATATATTATAATTATATTATTAATACTAATATACTATTATATTATGTTAATTATATATCTTGTATACTTATATATTATATTATATTAATAATCTTCATTACTATCACTTATTCAATATTATGCTGCCAAGAACCATATAATCTTTTTAATATCATTCTTATTATCTCTCTTTTCTAATAACAAGAGCTAACATTTATATAGTGTATTAATATAGTAAAGAATTTTTACATAGTTTTTTTTTTAAACCTGACATTAACTCTGACAAGCAGATAATTATCCCCATTTTACAGATAGGAAACTGAGACTGAGGGTTTAAAATGATTTGCCCAGGGTCACATAGGTAATAAACATTTGATTCAGGAATGAAACTCGGGTCTTCTTGATTCCAAATCCAGCACCTTATATACAATGCCATCTTTTGACCTAAAGCAAACATACTTTTACATGGGAAAACATTTAAAGAAGCCATTTGAATTTTGTCCTTTCACATTCTGTTGAGATTCAAGTAATTAACAAAATAGCATCAGAAATACATACTTTACAAATCTGTGGCTGACAGCAGCTTTTAGCTGGAAATATATGTGCAGATAAATTTAGTAGGCTTACAGACTATAAAGATTACAATTTGGTATCCAATGGTTTATCCAGCTCATATGCTACACATTGTGGGGCAATGTTGCATTTTAATTAAAGGTAGCTAAGTCTTAGTCACTTAGTTTTATGAACTAGTTAACACTGTAGAGCACAGAGCTAATGAGGACTTGGACAAGAGTATGATCTCAATTGATTTTACTAAGAGAAAAGGTCTACTTCCACAACTTGTGCCTCTAATATAGAACATGGTCTTGGAATAATTTTATTTTGACTTTTCACTAATTAAACTGTTACCTCTTTTAAGAAAAAAGCATGTGAACTGCCATGAAGGGATGAAAGTACACACATACGCTTAATTCTGATTTTCATCTTAGTTTTGGCATAATATTTAGAAGTTTCCATGTTGGAAGGTACCTATTCTACTGAAGTCAGTGGTCTAGTCCCTATTTTTAGCCATTCACTCAGGAGTCATTTGATAGAAACTTTTCTCTCACCAATGAAATCACAAGTCTTTGCTGTATTGACATATTGAGAGCTTATCTAACGTTTTATTCATTAATGTGGCATCTAACTGACTAGAAATTTCATTCTTTCCCACCACTATATATGAATGTTTTGAGTATTTTGTGACAGAAGAGAATTTGAATTTTTCAGAAATTTGGTACCGTTGTTGAGTCGTTACAGCCATGTCCAACTCTTCATGACCCCACTTGGGGTTTTCTTGGTAAAGATATTGGAGAGGTTTGCCATTTCCTTCTCCAGTTCATTTTGCAGATGTGGAGACTGAGGCAACCAGGGTCACGTGACTTGTCCAGGATCATAGCTAGTCAATATCTGAAACTGGACTTGAACTCAGAAAGAAGAGTCTTTCTGACTCCAGACCCAGCACTGTGTCCACTGCATCATCTGCTGCCCTTCAGAAGTTTACATTGCATTTTTCTCCTGATTTGACTCTTAGAAAGTTAAAACAAAATAAAATCCACATTCTTACCCGAGCCTGCTGAAGGATAGCTTGAGCCTGAGCTTCTTGAGCAGAGATGGTTGGTCCTTTGGAACCATCTCCACCATAGCGAAACTGTAAACATTAGAAAAGGGAAAAATTAGTTAACTGATTAAAGATTAATTTCAATTTGTCCTGTTGGATATAACTTCCAAGAAATTACATGAAAATGAAATAACATTAAATTGATTTGCAGATATCACTAAACAAGGACTGAAACTGGTTATTTGTTTTCCCTCTTGCCTCCTAACTTCCCTGGCTTCCTTTATGCACCTCAAATAGAAGTGATACAGAAGTCTACAGCAGTCCTCTTCTGTCACCCCAAACAATTTGCTCTATTCCTCTGAGATTGCTTCCAATTTACCCTGTATCTGATTTGTATATCATTGTTCTGCATTCTCTTTCCCCTGTTGAAATGTGAGTTCTTTGAGGGCAGAGAATTTGTGTGTGTGTGTGTGTGTGTGTGTGTGTGTGTGTGTGTGTGTGTGCATCCCAAGTGCTTAGCACAATGCCTTGCACACTATAAGCACTTAATAAATATTCATTGGCTAACTCAACTTCAAACTTTGCATAGAAAAGTTAAAATCAAAGGATGTGCATATGCTATATACACTTTAATTAAGTTTAATTCCACATGTACCATGAACATGGCATTGTACCCTCTCTATGAATCTTTTCTTGGACCCACAATCTTTCCTTTGCAGAGCCTTAGGTGACCCTTAGTTTTGCACATTTCATATGCATTTGTTATATATTATGACATATCATAGCTATCTGTGTCTTTATCTTCTTTACTTACTAAGTTATAACCTCCATGAAGGCAGGGACTAAGTTTTAGTTACTCTTTATATTTCTCCTACTACCAAGCATTGTCTTCTAAACCAGTGATGTCAAATTCAAGTAGAAAAGTATCCCTAAGGATTGAATATTGACTTAGAAAAATACTAGTTATACTTGTATCATATTTGTATTTAGTTTGTTATAAATTTTCTATTGCACTTTAATCCGTTTCAGCTACAGTTAGGAATTGACTAAGTTTGACACCTCTAATCTATAAAATAGGTACTTAATAAATGTGTGTTGAATTATACCACTAGTAGAATAGTGTAATAAAATATTTTTGAAATGTACCACTGATCTGATGCAGGTCATTAACCAAGGCTGTCCCCTGCCCTGGAAAGATAGTACACTGTTGTTTGTTGTTTTTCAGTTCTTTTGAGTAGTCTGATTCATCATGACCCCATCTAGGGTTTTCTTGACAGAGCTGCTGGAAGGATTTGCTATTTTCTTCTCCAGCTCATTTTACAGATGAGGAAACTGAGGCAAATAGGGTTAAGTGACTTGCACAGGGTCATACAGTTAGTATATGTCTGAAGCCAAATTTGAACTCAGGCAGATGAGTCTTCCTAATTCCAGGCACTGCACTCTACTCATGGCACCACTTAGCTGGTTCATTTGTTCAATTTTAAATCATGTAGTCACTTCTTATGATACGATTCTCAAATTCACATAAACACAGGGTTTGAAATGTCTTCTATATTGGGATGTCAGAGAATTTTATCTCCCTCAGAGGCAACATAGATAGTGGAACAATTGTTAGATTTGATGTCAAGAGACCATGTTTAAATCCCAGTTCTGACACTACCTACCATGTGAATCTGAGTAACTGTTCTGAGTTCCCTCATTTATAAAATGAAGGGGATGGACTATACAACCTTTATAGTCCTTTGATCCTAAATAGCAGTGAGAACACAGAAGATAATTAAAAATATTTGTTGATTGGTTTACTGATCCTTTGATACATATATAAATCCTTAAACTATCTGAGGATGGCATAAATCAATTCCTTAGTTTACACAGGTATATCATGTACTACAAATAGATATTTTTTTTGGAAATGTGTATTTTTAATTGAATAATACTTCAAATAAACCAGTGAAACTCTGTATTTAGAAGAACCCTATTTTAATTTTTGAGGGGAGGGAGAATTCTGGATCTCTCTATGTTGCCTAGGTTCAGAGCACAGGTACCACCCATGTGCAAAATCCGAATATTGATTGGCATAGAAGCTTTAACCTGCTGTACTTTTGTCTACCTGAGATGATTTACTCTTTCTTAGGCAGACTGTCATACCCTCCCTCCTGGGTGCTCTCCCTAATGGTGCTGTGACTTAGACTGAATGTCCAAATGCCTTTAGCACTACTAAAGTTCAGAACTCTCAAAATCAAGGGGCATACCAGCTTCATCCTTTCCCATTATCAGGGAATATCAGAATGTGTTAGTATACACTGTGTAAGCTAAATAATTAGTTTAGAGATCAATCACCCTTTAATTTATCTATTACTCAGATTATCATACATAGAATTTTGTTAGACACTTTTGTAATCTTAATGGGATGACCTAGAGCATATTAAATTAACTCTGAAGAGATGAGAAAAATTGAAATGTACTAGAGGACCTGCCCTTTACATTTTGCTAGCCTTTGAACCTTCAAGTAGGTGCTTATTCTTTGTGGAATTGAATTCAAAGCATATTCTATCTAATCATGTTACCAACTAAACTCAGTAAGACACTAATAAGATCATGAATCTTTGAAAGCAAGGCCACGAATAATAACCAAAGAAAATGGGTGCTGAGTCACATTATTAGTGTTATTTATGAGAATCAACACTTAAGGTAGATGGGAGAGATGGGTAAAAGGAAATAAATCTATTTAGAGGCTTAAATCCAGAAATTAGATCACATAAATAGGTTATTGGGATGTTTGCTCAAGTAAGACATCTCAAAAAGTTTCACTGAGTTTGTTAACATTTTGCCTAACTTTTGAAGTTTCACTTTTTCTCCCCTGAAATAGAAGACTTGATCTTTAAAAAAAATATTGATGTATTGTTTTAACATTACAAACATTTCCATATTACAAGAGAATTTTCTTGTAGCAAAGTAAAATAATCAAACAAAGCGAACAACAGAGTGAGTGATGTCATCTGAAAGTACATACAATATTCCCCAACTATGACTCCCCAAAATGTTAATTTTAAAGTATTTGTAAACTAACAGACATCTATATTGACTTTTAAAACTGTTTTGTCATAATATATAGTATCAACAACTTGACGGCCATATAAAAAATACTTACTGGTAACATTAACATGGTCCCAGGAGGGCCAGGTAAACCATCAGCTCCTGGTAAACCAGGACGTCCAGCTGGGCCCTACATGTGAAAATGGAGAACATCAAAAAATTCATCAAGACTCATTAAATGTAGAATATCATGTTACAATATAAGGTTATTTAAGATAATTATTTTGCTTTATTCTTTTCATTTTAATTCCATCTTTATTTGTCAAACATACCTAGAACTGGATATATATATATATATATATTTTCCTATAACTATAGATGGTTTTAATAATGGTCCAATATGTAATATACACAATATATATTTAAATTGCCCTAAATATTTATTTAGCTGTAAACTACGTAAGCTGAGAGACCATGAACATCTTTTTGAGAATGATCTTCATATGTATGACCAGTTAAACTGGAGAAAAGTAGATTAATTAAGCTCATGTCTTGATATGGACCTAAAATAATAAAAATTTGATTTCAAAGTAAAATCAGTTTTTTATTTTTATAATTTGGTATTCTAGTTCATATAAATAATTCCTAAAAATATTAAAGTGTAAATAAATTATATAGGTCGGAATTATTCAAGACGAGTTTTATGAGTGGGTTTCATGTATGCATTAATACAATATGAATATTCAGAAATGAGAGAGTGGCTATGCCTGTGGACTAAGCTGAGGAGAGCATAATGAAAGCATTCTGAGTCTGAACCTTTAGCACAGGTGCTTATATTTAACCCCAGTGAAACAGCAGGGAGAGCATATAAAAATACAAAATGTTAAAATAAGCAAATTGAATGCAATTTACACAACTTTTATCAAAAGCTGTATTTCTTATTTTTTAAATAACTTTTCTACTAAATGAACTTAGTGTTCCAAATGTGCTTTCCTTACAGTCTTTTCTTTGCAAAGACTATGAACACTTTTCTCCTCCCTCAGTAAGTCTGATTTTTAAGTCATTTTCAAAATTTAACTGATTAAAAAAGTAAATCATAAAGATTTTCAGAAAAGGGATTAGACTGTTTGACTTCAAATATCAATGAGTATAAATTATAGGGCAGGGGAGTAAAGAACTCAGGTTTCACTTCAATGTTGTGTTCCTCCATTAAGAGAAGTCTAAATGGTTACTTATTAGCTGTGTTTCCAGTGGAATCCATGCTTTGGGTAGAGGTTGAACTAGATGGTTTCTGGAGTTTCTTCCTAATTCAGTTGCCCTATGAGCAAATGAATCTCTGAGGTATGACTTTTAGGAATATCAATGTTTAAACATTTAGCGTTGGATTCCCAAATAGTTGACTCATCATATAAGCCCTGAAATTAGTCAGGAATAAAAATTACATAGGAGATGGTCCTGAGTATGATAAGTGGGATATTTTCATGTTTTAATTTATACTTAGGAGAGGTAAATTATCATTTCCTAATGTTGTCAACTAAACTTGTTTCTTCTACAGAATATAAAGGAAACCTTTAAAATGAATATTAATTATTCTAGCACTTACTGGACACTACTGAAGAAAACAACTTACCCTTTCACCAGGATCACCAGGAGGTCCAGTGGGGCCTTGCAGACCAGGAGGACCCATGAGACCCTACGAAAAAAGTCAGTTATGAGTGCAATATCTTATTACCAGTATCATCAATATTCATAAGAATATTCTTATTAAATTTACTCTTAAATAAAAATACTCATTAAAATTTATGTTATAAGTATACCCTTATGCCATCAACAATTGGACTTAAAAAGCCCCCAAATATAATATCAGCTTTGTATCTACCTGTGCTTTACTGTATATGTATATACATATAAACATATACTATGTATCAATGAGTTATTATTATTATCATTAATTCATTCTTCCATGAAGTTATTCTGAGAGAGAAAAAAGATATTTCAACAAAACTTAATTATTTACTATTACACATGACCCAGTGGAAAGAGCTTCAGCAGAGAGCTGAGTAAGATTTCTGCTGACTAGCTGATTGACCATGTTCAAATCATTTTATCCTTACGATTGCCTATTTTTATAAATGTGTATATATACCATAACAATACTGGAGGTATTACCCCACTTTTACATGTGAAAAAGAGACAGTATAGCACAGTAGAGAGACACCTGCAGAATCAGAAAGGCTCAGGCTCAAGTTCCCTCCCTATCCTGGACCAATACTGAGCTGGTGAATTATAATTTCATTGGCATAAGGAACTCCTATTTTGGAAAATTCTTCTTTTGATGTGCAAACATTTTTATGTGAAACATATTTTTAAAGAGTTTTCTGGGGCACTAAAGATTTAAAGTAACTTCCTCCAAATAAGAGCCAGTATAAAACTGGAAGAGCCTGGACTTGAAGCCAGGTCTTTTCAGTTCTGAGGCCGACTCTCTTTCCTCTTGGCTATGCTTCTTCACTCCATCATATATAAAACAGGATAATACTTATATCACATACCTCACAGGGTGGCTATAAGGATCAAATGAAATAATATGTGGAAAGTACATTTCAGACTTCAAAATGTTATATGCCACCTAGTCTAATTACTATTGTACGATTAGACTGAATGGTATAATGGCAATGAAAAAAACTTACTTTACTGTATTCTTTAAGTGATAGAGAAATCACCAAGATAACATATTAATTCAGGTGATATCAACAGAAATAAAATCCAAAACACTAACGTGGACAAGCAGCACAAACACCTTTATGATTATTATTGTAAGGGTCATTGAAAATAAGTATTCCAATAAACTAAGGAAAAGTTTTAAAATGTATTCATTCAAAGACAAATGTAAGCAACTAATTAACCAAGACAAACTATAAAGAAAAATAGTTTTAAAAATGCAAAATTATAAAATGTTCACATACAGCAGGTCCAGCTGGTCCTGGTGGCCCTTCAATGAGCATTCCCTATATTAAAAAAAAAAAGGCATAATAACTATGTTTGAGAAAAGTCCAAAAAGCCTGCAAATCTTTGACTTGACCGTTGAAAATAGGGGTTTTAGATTTTTTTCCCACAGTACCTAACACAATGTTTAACACATAGTAGGCAGTCAAAAGATCATTGATTAACTTCAAATCCATAAGCATTTATTGAATGCCTGTTATGTTCTGGGTACTATTTACTATGGAGAATACAAATAAAATCATGATTTACATTAAGAAGCTAACATTCTGTGAGTGGAAAAAATATGTACACAAGTAAACTATGTATATATTACATTGAAGGATCAATACTCTCAACTAGAGGAAAGTCTCAAGAGATGCCTTCTTCCATGAGAAGTGACATTTGAGCTGAGCCTTAAAAAGAGGAGCCGCAGTGACTTGGGACAATCTGCGGAAAGACATGTAACTAAGAGAAAGTGAATTTTCACTCTCACTTTGTTGTGTATATGCTTACAGCTAAAAGAAGTTCAGTCCATCTAGAACAAAAATTGTGTTAAAAAGACTATTGAAAAATCAGTCTGAAAAACAAGTTGGAGCTAGATAATGATCTCACTTTAATTCAAATGATCAGGCACTACACTATAGGATTTGTTCAATCTTCTTGACACTGGTCAGCACTAGGGCTACTAAAAGATCAACAAATGTATAAAAAATGCAGTCCATACCCTCTCAGAGTAAAGTTGAGGGAGCTAGGAAATATATATGCATTACCATTACATTGTAAATGTAATTACTAATACAAGGACATCTGTGAAATGAATGGCCTTCAGCAATAAATAATATGAGAGTTCTGAAGGGGGATGGGGAATAACTGTGGACTGCAGTAGTCAAGGACATGGAACTTAAGGTGATCTTTGAATTAAATGAAAGACTTAGAATGATCAGAAAGAATGGGCAGAGGAACTCATATGGATCATTGGCCCAGAGGTGAAGATTCTCATTGTGTATCAGATTTGTGTGAGAGAATGCAGACATTTAGAAATTTCCCTTATTTTTAAAAATATTTTAATAACACAAAAAAGTAAAAGCCATGATTAAGTGAGTGGTTACATCATAATTTGGATATCTTTCAACTAAATCAGTGCATTTCATTATTATGATGACTTTAGATGTTCAAAAATGAGCAATAAGGAATTCCAGAAATATTTAATAAAAACATAATATTTTTTGCCTGAATGCCCTCCTCCATGAGTATTTAGGTCTTTAATTATAACACACTGATTTCAAGAATTTAATTTCCAAAATAACTAGGAATATAAAATTCATTTAGTTTATTGTGGCCCTAACCTGGATCTTGGGAGATGGAGGCATATATTTTTCAATACGACGTGATATGAGGTGAAGTAAGAAAAGTACTTTTAAATCTGAGTCTGGGTAATTTAATAAACAAGGTAAGACACAGAAATAATTTAGACATTAGAGATGGAAATACTGGTTTTTAATGAAAGGTATCAATATTAATTGAAAATATATGTCCCTGGCTCAGTGGTAAGGATTTCTATTTCAAGAAGATACTGTAAATTGTATGCAGTTTAAGTAGTCTAGAAATAATCTAACTTAAATGATTTCCTAAAATATAATTTCAGATGGAATATTGACCTCAAAATATCCACTTTCTTGAATTGATTAAATAAAACAAAAGTTAAAATGAAAAAAAACAGATTGTTTTTCAAATCTATATTTAGTTGGAAATAAAATTATACCATTTAGTAAGCTAGCTGTATGTTTTTAATTGTAATCTTTTTCTATTGCTTAGGGAAAATTCACTCTAAAACCTTTCAACAATTTGTGGGAAGCCTCTGGCCCACCACTCCACATTCTTTCTACCCATGCCAGATGTAATCAGCAACAACTTTTTTTTATTTTGTTTTTTTTTTTTTTTAACATGCCGTCATTGGAGTATATACCATGAGCATAGACCATATCTAACTTTAAGCTTCCTACATTTTTCTGGTTGCCATATACACCATACTGTGGTCATAGACACATAATTCTACCCTTAGAACCAAAGGATTGATTGCCCCTGAGTTTGAAAAACAGGAGAGTGTTCACCAAAAGTCTGTCATGAATAAAGTTGCTATACTACTTAAAGCAGTAATTTTCAATCAGGTTATGTGGCTTGTCAATTTCCAGAAAAGCAGCTCATTACTTGTATTGTTGGATCTAGATGGGTGTCGCCCAGACAGAAGGAGATACTTTGTTACCTGATGGACTCTCACAAGGGAGCAAGGTAATCCTGATGCCCCTAAACATGCATAGTGATTTTTATATAGCATGCTAGGTACTAGGACCTGGGTTCCAATTGTGGGTTTTGCCTCTAATTTGGATGAATTATTTTACTTCTCTGATTCTCATTTATTAAATGCCTGCCAATTCTCTCTCTCTCTCTGTCTCTCTCTGTCTCTCTCTGTCTCTCTCTCTCTGTCTCTCTCTCTCTGTCTCTCTCTCTCTCTCTCTCTCTCTCTCTCTCTCTCTCTCTCTCTCTCTCTTTCAACTTGCTAGGATCTGTGGCAACCCGAGACAGTATTTGAAAAACTATCAGGAGATATGGGTTTAAGCCTCAGCTCTTGCTGAACATATGTCTCAATTAATCTCCTTGAGCCTTGTGGCACAGCAAAATGACTGATTCTGGAGTCTGAGGACTTTGATTTAAGTCTCACCTCTGATATCTACTACCAGTGTGAACTTTGATAAGTCATTTAACCTGCCCAGGCCTCAGTTACCCTTGTCTAGAATGAAGGAGACTGGTCTAGATGACTTCTAAGATCCCTTCTAGCTCTCAATCTATGGTCCCATGAGCTATAAAAAATAAGGTCAATTAAGTGATCTTTACAACTTCCTCCCCCACTCTTTTCTCAGATCTGTTGGCCTAAGTACTTTCTCTCATGATAGTAAACTGCGTCATCTTACTGATACTATTTCTTTAAGCTCTACAGAAGCTGCATTCATGCCAGAGGAATTTTGAATGAACATTCTCCTTTTTCACAAAGGCAGGGAGCATCCAGCCCTTTGTTTCCATCAGCAGGACCCTCTGGCCATGCCTGTATTGTAGCGTGAACCAAACAAGAAAGTTCAGGAAGTTCGGAGCTGAAGGAGATTCTGTGGCCATAGCATATAACCACATAGTTACAGAGTCATGCTGCATAACTATATGATCACAAGGAAACACTCAGTGAATCACAATATCTGTTAACAGCTATAGAAATCTAGATTTTGTTTTCAATTGTTGCTGTGTAGCAACAATTCTATCATCTGAGTCACCATGATTCACACCACTACTTAAAAATTGGTAATATCATAAATATAAAGACTTTGACCAATACTATCTTAAGCATGATCCAGTAAGTATAACTTCAAATTATAAGGTTACTTAATCATCATCTAAAGAACACAATCACATTAAACTTGAAAAGTCCTCATGGGCACTCACAGGTTCTACCACAGCTGGTTCTCCTTTCTGTCCCTTTTCCCCATAGGCACCATGGCCATGTATCTGTCCGAAGAAACAGTAAAATAAAAGTTAAATATTTTTGACTATACGAAACAGTTCACCATTAAAATTAGTGGCACTGGCTTAAACATTTTTAAGGAACACGTAATTTTAGGAGAATATCACTAATTTAGACAGACAAAATAAATAGAGCATGTGAACAGATTTTTATTAAATCTGGAAATGATATTGAATTATTGTGTCCATCAAAATATACTGCGGCAGCCTTGTGAATCAACTTGGCATTTCAGTGGGTATATTTAAACTTATTAAAGCATTAAGAAAACAGTGGTATATAAAGAGTTAATATTTGATAAATTGACATTATGATTTTAACTTAAGAAATGTGAAGACACATTGATAACATTTCTAGTTAAAGGTATGTAAATGAACTTTTAATTAATTGAACTTTTTAATTATTTAAATGAACTTCAGAAGACAAAGGAGACTTCATTGCAGTCATACTTATGCAGAAGGGCTTGTAAAGTGTTTTGTTTGGGGTTTGTACTCAGAATCCTCTTGGGAAACAAAAGAAAAAGTTAATACCTCAAGACTGAAAGACTAACATAAAAAGACTTAAAAACAAACACAAACAAAGAACATTCATGTTTGGCCTGATACCAACTTACGCTTGTTTCTGTGATATCAGTTTCAGCTGGCACACCTGGACCAAATTCTTCATTAGTGGGATTGGTGGGTTTATCTTCATATTCCTTATATTCATAAAAATCATATTCTCCTAAATCTCCATCTACCAGAAGATCAGAATCCCTGCCGTCTACTCCTCTGCTTTCATATTGATTATCCTCGACATTTTTTCTCTGGGAATCATAATCCTCTCCAGTTATGTATTCTTCAGTAAATACTTCTTCAACTGGATCTTGCTATTTATTCAAGTAGTAAAGGATTGGAGAACATGAGGATTATTGTTAGTAAAGCAATTAAAGCATTTGTTGATACCAAATGGCAGTATGTCATAAGAAGCTAGGTCAGTAGTATTCTAGCATGTCTTTTTCTTTTGTACCTGAAGGCCTAGAAAGCTTAGCCTTACAGGAAAATTGAAAGGTATTTCAATAAAGTAAAAGAAATACTGCTTTCAACTTGTTTACTTTCTTAGGAAGCTTTGCAAATATCTCACATGAAGTTGAACATGTGTATTTGCCAATTCAATTGCAAACTGTCACAGTTCAAGATAAAATTCAGAACAAATAAAATTGAAAATAAAACAAGAAAACACATACACAATACTTTGTAAAAAATTCACATAGAACACTCTTAGGGAATGCAATTGTTCCATTTAGGGGTTCAGTATTTTTTACTATTGTGAACAACATTGAATGCAAGGTTAAACATTTCAACTTTCATAAATATTATAAAATATTATATATATGCACTTGTAATATTTTATATATTTGTAATGATTTTGCAGAACATTTAGTAAGTTGAGTAATATCAGTTCTCACAATAAGATTTTAATTTGGGGTGATGGAAAGCAAATGAAATTCTAAATGAATTCTGCAAAATCCATTAAAAATAAGTTGAAAATTTTTATATCTTTATATGACCCTTGCATCTTCTAGTTGCTTATTCAGGAGATAGCAAAACACAAAGCAGCAATTTATAAGTACTAATTCTTTCAATAGTATCTTATCTGAGATGTACAGAAACAAGCTACAAAGATATATTTCCTCCTATAGTTAAAAAGAAACCCTCACTAGGAGAAAAAACAGGCTATTATGACAAGTGTTTGATTGAAATAATGCACTTTACTAAATCAAATATTTTATCCTGATGCATTATGAATGTTGTGAATTAGATGACGGGACAACAATGAATAAAGTTTTTTTCAATTTTGCACAAAATTATGTCAGTTAATTGTGTGACTATGGACTGAAGCAAAAGACCTTGGATAGCAAAATTAGTGCTTGTGGACAAGACAGCCATATTGTATATTGAAATGAGTATTATACTAAAAGTTAAGAGCTTTATGACTATATTAACAGATAATTCTGTGACCTTTGGGAAGATATTTATCTTCAATATGTCTTAGGTCTCTAGCTTCCATAAAAATGTTCATAAATAGAAATAACATTTCATATTACCATTTCATAAATATGTTTTGGTGTTCAATGAGAATAAGCAAGAATCTGCATGGAGCTATTACATTAACAACAGCATCTCTCAAATTTTTGACATGTCATATACAATGTCACATCCAATCAAAGTTTTTCTCTTAATTTTGTAGGAAGAGAGGTATGAAAATATGATTTCATCAATCTTAACCTGTAGCACAGTGCCTGACACATGACATTTGCTTAATAAATCTTGTGAAATTTTAAAAAATGAATGTAGTGAAATTATAAAAACCAAGCTAGGCCAAATAAGAAACAGTAAATCTGTCTCCTAAGTACCACTGCAGAAAGGTTCTTCATCAAAAGGTTGGCTAGCGGGTGGTGAATTTTCTGGCCGGCCAACTTATTCCACTAAGGTGAAGAGAAGCATGATCTGATATATGCATGTATTATACGTGTGTGTATGTATATGTATACATGTACATACACACATATATTATTTATGGGTACTTAAGCACTGAAGTACCTAAATGCATACATATATGCCAATTTTCAAACACGCACATTTAAAAATAAGTGCTTCTTTTATGTAGTTTCAGAAACTGAAACTCAGCAATTTAGAATTCAACCCTTTTCCATAGATCATGTATTAAAGTCAAATGTCATAAAACTCTGAATAAGGCTTTTTAAAATAGCTAACACAGATTTAGTCAGAACAAGGACTCCTTAAGAGTAGGAAATAAAGTTGAATGAGTCAATAAAAATATGAAAAGAAGGAAGGAAGGGGGAGTAATATAAATAACAAAGAGGAGGAGGAAGAAGAGAGAAAAAAATCAGCCTGGAATAATGAGATGAGAATGACGTTAAAAGACCATTGGCTGGGAGGGGAGAAGTCTAGATTCTAATACCACTTCTACCACTTACAGACTATAAGAAACTAAGGAAGTCACGTGAATTCTCCAGGCCTTCATCTGTTTATCTGTAAAGTGAGAATGATGAACTAGATGATCCCTTGGGTCCTTTTGACTTTAAAATTTGGGGGTTCCAAGTAAAATGTTTCTAGGGTAAGACTTCCATTTTTATTTTCACTGTGAAGAAGAAGAGGATTCTTTATAAAACTATATAAAACTTTTTAGCTTACATCCATTTAATGATCAAGTTCTGGTAGATAATTCTTATAATTTTTTTAAATATTTGAGTTATTGCAATTGTCCTCAGCCTCTGGTTTAAAGGATTATGATTCATATAATCTGATTTATCTTATAGCAAATTTGTTTTTGTACATCTAAGATTCTTTTAAATGAACTATCTGAAAGACATTTATAATTAGTCATTATTACCCCCCAAACAGTTGATTAAGAATATTTTAGCTTTGAAAAGTCAGCTTTAGGATGTCTTACTACATATTCATCAAAAAGTTGGCCAGCATATTGTGCTTGTTTCTTCAACTGATGGAATAATCTAACTTCAACTATATTTTACTTATACTTTATTTCAACTATATTGCCTTCTTTTATTTTCCCCCAAACTTGAAATATTGAATCATCTGCATTTGCAAGACGCCCGAGAAATGTTCACCATTCACTTCAATATACAATGAAGGAAAGGAAGCCAGTGTCAATGTGCTTGAACTGGCGTGATGCAAAGCATCAGAATTGGCTGACTTTTGAAATAAGCTATTATTAAAAATTACAGAAAAAAAATTGTAAGCATTTTTTCTTACCTTGGCAAAAAGCATGAAAAGATAGGATTTTTCAGAGATTATAGATTTCTTCCAGAGAAGGATATGTGATATATCAAATAACATTATGTTGTTAAAAAAATACAATCACAAGTAAGTTCTTTCATTATCTGTTACCTCATTTGGTCCAGATACCCGTGTAGGATTTTCAGTCTGGTAGCTTTCAGATGTTCCATAGTTGTATTCTTGAAAATCATCAACAACGTTTGCCTAAAAACAAAGTTTAAAAAGGAAACTATTAATAAGAATATTAAATAATCCAAAATTTTACAAGAATCATTACTTAAATGGGTTATGGTATTAGCCAGAGACTTATTAATCTAGTTGGGTTAGGACTACGACTCATTATCAGAGATCTTCCGGTCTTGATTTTGGAGAGATCTTGATTCGTCTTTTCATTGCTACCTTTACCCCTAGTCTGCCTCTGGCTGCAGCTTGGTAACTTTTCTTCTTCTTGGATGCATTTTTTTCAGATTTGGGGGGCGTGGCCTTTTTGGATTTTCCCTTTGAGTTACTGGCCACTGTCCTCTTCTTCTTTTGGGAATTGGATTTCTTTTTCTGCAAAATGTGGTGAAAAATGCAAGGGATAACATAAATAAAATGAAAAGGGAATTAGAGTGAGTATGAATAAAAGGAAAACAAAAATAAAAATGACTGGCCACTCTTCAATTCTCCTTCTGTCAAAAATAAAAGAAAGTAGCTGATGTTCAGGTGGAAAAAAGACAGAATGGAAGGAATATGATGAGTCTGATGAAGGAATGACGACATGACAAACCACATGAAGACAAACAGCAGGACACCACAGAAAAATGGGCTTTTTCATTGTTACCTCAGTTTGTGCTATGGTTTCCTCAGTTAGTGTGGGTCCCTCTGTTATACTTTCAGCCTCTTTATACTCTGCTTCCCCATACTCATAGTCATATTCGATAATATCTTCAGGTGCATACTAAATTGCAGAGGGAAAAAATCAAGCAACTATGTTAACAGCAAGATATGAGGTTAGTGGTGGTGGAAAGAATCTTCTTAACTTTTACTCACAGTAAAGGTTAAGGGACAAAGCAATATTGCTATCTTTTGGAAAAAAATTAGAACTATTGTATTTTCTTATTCATAATAAAATACAATAATGATGAAAAAGCAAGTTTTTTGATTGAGGAGAATGTAAAATAAGAGTTAGGATATCAAGAAATTAAATATTTGGCAAATAATTTGATTTGAACACATTTCCTTGTGCACAGTCAACATAAAATCATGTTATTTCAGATGACTGTATATTGGAAAATGTTCATGAGCAAGTATCTGACAGTATTTTTAATAGGCACACATCATTTCTTTTACACAAACACCATCCCTGAATGAAATATGTTAAGAATGTCTTCCAAAAGTGAGTCAATTTTGTAAACTAAATCATTCCAAGGCAAAAGTTTACTGCCAAAAATAACACATCTTCCAAAATCTTCATTAAGTGACAATTAATGAAGGTCCCTGAAAGGTTTATGACTCAAGAGATATTGTGAATAGTGAAATAGTTCATTTTCAAATGGGTGAAGAGGAAAGATGATTGAACCAACATATAGATACCATTAATAATCCTGGAGCATCTAAGTAGGATTAAAAGGTCATGTGGTACAAAGGAAAAACCCTGTAATAATTTCAGAAAATCTGGGTTCCAATGCCATATTAATTCTGTGAACTTGAGTTAGTCAGCTCTTCTGGGTCACAAATTCCTCATGTACAAAATAAGGGGATGGGACTAATAAATGTCTCTTCTAATTCTAGATCTTTGAGTCTGAGAGGGATAGAAAACATACTGCATGATAGATAGCATCCAAAAGGATGTATTTGGATCAAGCAAGTATATTGGGCTAAATCTCATAAGAAGAAATTCAACAGGGATAATTCTAAAGTCTCACATTAGGGTGCAAAACAAATTAACTTCAGAAGTATAACATGGGAGACACCTGAACATATCATAAGTGTTCTAGAGAAAAATAATTGGGTATTTTAGTTGATTATAATCTTAACCTGAGCCAGCAGTCTGATTCAGCAGCCAAAACCTGATATAATCTTAGACAATATGAAGAGGGGCATAGATTCCAGAAAAAGAGGTGATAGTATTACTGTACCATCTGCACTCATCTGACCTCATCTCCAGAACTGTACTAAGTTCTCAGCATGAAGGTTTAAGAATGGCATTGATGGAGAATACCCAAAGGAAAGCAACAAAGATATTTTTTAAAAAGTCTTGAGTTCATTACATAGGAGGACTAGATGAGTAAACTTTGCATAAATAGCCTGAAGGAAAAATAGGGGTGCATGAGGGCTGTGATCAAATATTTGAAATTCTGTCAGGTGGAAGAGGGATTCAGCTCATTTGATTTGGTTCCAAAGATCAGAATCAGGAGTAATTAATTAAAGTGGAAAAAGTACTTATTTGGTCTTCATGTCAAGAAAAACTTTGTAATAACAAAAGCTATCCAAAAGTTGAACATATTGACTTGAAAGACAGTGGATCCTCCTCCTGGGAAGTCTTTAAGCAGAGGTTGGATAACCACTTATTAGGTATCTTATGGTAGATAGTATTATTTTGCCATATAGTTTGTCTAGATGGTCACTGAGGTGCCTTCTAACTACAATTCTTTGATTCTGTGATCCGTATCATACATTTAAGAACCAATGAAAAGTACCCACAAATCTATTTAAAGCAGGAATTTTTAAGCTAAATTTCATGAATTTTTAAGAAAAAATATTTCATAAATGTATTTCAATATAATTGGTTTCCTTTGTAAGCCTATACAATTTCTTTAATGCTTTAAAAACATTATTCTGAGAAAGGGATTTATGGCCCAAAAAGGTTGAGGATCACTAGTCTAAAGTCTTTTGACTAATCATGACTTCATAATTTCTAATTTCTATCAACTTAAGGAGGATAAAAATATTACTTCACTACCATTATAAACAAATAAATATACATACAATACTTCATTAAATTGAGAACAATGATCTCCTACTTATGTGAACCTTGCTTAGATTTAAAATAGGAATAGCCCTAAACTAACAACATGGTAGACTTCTCTGACGTAGCCATGCTGGATAGCTTAGCCTAGAGTTTTACTGGCACATTAGGAAAGGAATCTCATACGTATGTGTGGGATTTATTTTTCCATTTTACCATGAAGTGACTGAATGAAATGCAAAACTCATTATATCAACCTAAAATCTGTCAAATTGTGACTATATTATATTAAGAAAACACTTTCAAAATTCTTGCTTTTTCATTAAATTCAAGTATTGTGATAATATTTTGTCATTTTCTTTAAAAGATAATATCTCAAATGATTACATACAGTTCCTATATTTGACATTAAATTATTATTTATTGCTAATAAATTTGGTATGCAAAATATTAATTAGCAATTAAACAAAGGTAATGATTTTTAAAATAAAATCTTCCATTTTAAAAAGTCATGTGAATTGGCTTCTGAAATGAAATGGAAATAAGTTGTTTGAGGAATGTAAAATTTTGCCAATTGAATAGAAAAATGTACAGGTTTGTAAAGTGAGACTGCAAATTCATGCAAAAGTTATAGATTATCCAATTTTACTGTTTGCCAATAGTCTCTCCACTGAATCCAAATGTGATTTCACAGGGAATTTCCTGTGGTGAGCAGGCAATAATGGTCTTGCTGCAAAAGAAGTTGGAACTATGGACACATTTCAAGGTCCTAAATTGCTGTAGGTTTTCCTCTTCCAGCTCAGCCTTCAAATAAAGGTGCTTGTTAAAGCCTCTCCTCTCCTTACCTCCATACTACTAAGCTGGAAGGGATCTTAGATGGTTCTGACTTAGGAAGAATCCTTCTTGATTCATACCTGTGAGTAACTTGGGTTTCCCCAAGTGCCCCTTGTTTTCTCTTTAAATCATTATGCAAAGGAGGAAAAGGTATTTTAGTAAGCTTAATAATCAGATAAAGACATATTGAATGTATATAGATATCAACAAACAAATAAACATTTTAAAATTCTTTTAAGTGTTTATTAAACATATAACATATATTAAATATATTACGTAATATATTTATTATATATATTTATATTCATATATATATAAAATATAATAGAGGTTTCTTCTAGCTTGCTTGATACAAGCTTTGAGAAGAAACATTATCTTTCCAAATAATAGACTTGGAAACCAGTTCCCGTTCTTGCTACTACCTAGTTATGACTTTTAGCAACATCACACTCCCTCTTCTTGTGAAGATCAATAGATATTATAGATAAAAACCCTCTGCCACCCTTAAAGTGTGGGATAAATACTAGCTATTTTTGTCTATTAATAACATTATACTACCACCATAAGGTCATAGACTAGAAAAAAATGGGAAACACCAGCAATTATTAGCATTAGAACATACAACCAAAACTGGGATATACCTCCCACAGCAATAGCAAACTTGTATCTCAAAATTATTGCTTAGTCTACTCTAAAAATAATTTTCATTCCCTCCAATCTCTTACTTATTGTTTCTTTATCCTATTTTATTTTTCCTTATCTCATCAAGAGATTGCCCCTCATGTATGTATACTTAAATGTGTAAATACACACACACACACGCACACGCACACGTACACACACATATGTATACATATGTGTGTGTGCGTGTGCGTGTGCGTGTGTGTGTGGAGAGAAAAAGAAAGAGACATACACATAAGAGAAATTACTTCATAAGTCATCGTCATGGACACTCAGATACCACAGATTTCTAGATATATGCATGACATAATTACTAAGATTATACAATGCACTAAAATATTGAGTGAAATTACAATCAACAGTCCTAGAAACCCATTTACATTAATTTCCTCTTTCTTGGTATCCTTGACATTCCATGAAAATACTATGGTAAATTATAAGAAAGGGGCAGTGGAAAATAGTTTCCTAGGGGAATAAAATGAGTTCAAGCTCAGGATAAAAATTACTTTAGATAACAAATGTTGGGAAAGAACCAGACCATTTTCATATAGTTCTCTCTCTGACATCTTACCAGTTTCTATAAAATGTTGGGGTCAAGAATCAATTTTAATAGCACACTCTAACACTACATCCAAGCAAATATTGTTACACAAAAATGCACTCTCTGGAGCGCAAAAGGATTTTCTTACATGGCTATTTTCTTAATTTAAATTCATTTTTCAAGTTAAAAAAGAAGACTCTCTGGGGAAAATCCATTTAATATCTCTGATCTAAATCTATATCATTCTCAATAGAAAAATTCAGCTGAAACCAGACAATATATATTTAGATAGAGGAAAAAATAGTGTTGTCCATTTCTGAGAAACTATAAAATGTTTTGAACCTAAAATCATACCATCTTCTTTCAAAGATATATCTTTTTCCTCTGTCTTTCTCTGTCTCTGTCGCCGCCCCCCCCCCCCAATTCTGACTTCCCCTCCTTCTTTGAGCTCAAATCTACATAGGTGCCTTCAGTAATAATAGCCTTAAAGAGTTGTCTGGGATTTTGAGATATTACTGACTTGACCAAGGTGGTCAAGGGTTAGTGGAACCCTGACTTAGAGGACAACTTTCTATCAGTATGCTACATTGTCTTATTTAGGTCTCTTACTCATGAAAACTATGAGTCAATAGTCAGCAGCATCTGTATTTCTTTCAATTCATAGATCAACCTGACAGATGTTTCATTCTAGATAAATAGATAGCCAGATAGATATACAGACAGATGATAGGTGAAGTATTTACTGTTACTATGTATGTGCACAGATTGAAAAAGCATTGTTCCTAAACAAAATGAATAAATTATCAATTATTTTCATTTTTCTTCTTGGAAATATGACAGGAAGATAAAGTTTCTCCTAAAATTTCAAAAAAAGAGGAAGGAAATTAAGTGCCTAGTTTTGGCTATGGTAAATGCATATTATTATTTAGTTTACTGAGTCAAATTTTCACAAGAAATATTAACACCTGTAGACCCTACTGGAAGGTTACTTTTTCCTGACTTCCTAAATAGTAATAAAGTAGACAGAACCTAATGGGATGAGGAAGATAGGCTGTCGTCTCAAAATGTAACCGAGCATTCAATTTTGCAAACCAATATTTCTAAATATTGCGATATAGTTTGTTAATTTATAACGAACTAATAGCCTTCTTGACCTCAATCCTTATCCCTCATTTTAAAAAATTTAATACAATGCTTTTTTTTGAGACTGAGGTTCACTAGCTGACCCAGGCTGGAAGTACAGCATCTACTCTTGACTTGATTCCACTGCTACTTGGTATGGAAGTTTTGATTTCCTCTCTTTCTGACCTGAGACATTTTACCCTTTTTTAGGCAGATTGATTTCTCTCCCTCCCCACACTTCTCAAGATCTCACCATTTTGGTGTGAGACTGAGAGAGCAGACTGAATTAACTTAATCCCTACTGTTGCTCAGAATCCCTGAGCTCCAGCTATCCACCAGTCCCAGCCTCCAAAGTAGCAGGTGATTATAGCTGGGTGCCACCATGCTTGGCTCAAAATGTATCCAGCCACATAAGTAACCAAAGAATTGAGAAATTGAAAATTATAATATAATTTATGGAAGATATATATGGATGATTTAATATAAATCAGAAGGCTAATTCTTGATATCTTTTGAGTAAATTTTTTACTAAAAGCTGAAATGCATGCGTAAAATGGACATATACTCATATAGAAACAAGGCAACTTTGGCAACAGAAACTACAAAAGAAACTCCTCTTCTTTTTGCAGACCCAGAGTGTCACCTCCTAGAATGGAGTAGAATGCTACAATATGGAGAAGAACATAGGTTAATGATTAGATTTTAAACATGTCAAGAACAAAATATATAATTCTATGAAATGCATTAAATATGGCTTAATGAGGAATGTGCATGATGTATATGGCCATACTCACCTCCTCAATCTGTGGTTCCTGAGCCTGAGCTGCATTGGGGCTGGGGGAATCACAGTCAGGGCTATAATGCTCACAGTAGTCATAAGCTGCTTTAGGGTCAGCTGTAATCAATAGCTGCTGGATATCACCCTGCAGAGAGGCAAAGGGAGATTCATTTTAAATGAAAATATACATTTGATGCCTTGAAGTGAGTAGTTATTAAAGACAAAAAAAAAAGATAAGCTTTCATAAACAAATAAACTAGGCCATTGAATTATAATTAAAAATAAGTATAGTCTTAAATTAAGAGAGAAGTTTAGGACCCAGATTAGACACTAATTAGTTATACCAGGCTTTTACTATTTGCAAATTTCACGTTTGCAAATTTCACCACATCTATGGTACATCCAGATTCATGCGACACTTAGCATTTGCATAAATAACTTTATTATGTTTACAATTAGACACTACATGGGGTAAATACAAGATGAATAATTTTAAGGGGGAAAAAGGTGGCTTGGACCTATGATTCATTCAAGGAACTGCTGTTGAGTAAACTCACTCTACTAGTGCAGATCAATACTGAATCTGTAACTTAAAATCGCAGAGTTCCTTAGGATACTGATTAACTTATCCGCCATTACAGTCAGAATGTATCAGAGGCAAGATTAAGATCTGTGTCTTTCTGCCTCCAAGCCCAACTTTCTATCTACTGGACTACTTTCCTTTCTGAGGAAAAAATAAAGATTAAAAATAACATCAAATGAAAATGTCAATATACAACTATTCATGTTTTCATGATAAACAGCTGTGAATGAATTGCTCGTACAGCAAGAAATCAGAGGGCTTAGAATACGCTATGCCAGAGGTCAAAGGAGCTAGGATTAAAGCCAAGCATCACGTACTCAGCAAAACCGAGTATAAGACTTCGGGGGAAAAAATGGAATTTCAATGAAACAGAGGACTTCCAAGCATTCTTATTGAAAAGACCAGAGCCGAATAGAAAATCTGATTTTCCAATACAGGAATCAAGAGAAATATGAAAAGGAAAAAACAGGAAAGAGAAACCATAAGAAACTGATTAAAGTTGAATTGCTTGTATTACTACGTGGAAAGATATTATTTGCAACCCATGAAATCTTTCTCAGTATTAGGGTAGTTAGAGTGAATATATACATATATATGTATACATACATATGTGTGTATACATATATACATATATGCAAATATATGTATATAGTGTGTGTGTGTGTGTGTGTGTGTGGACAGAGGGCACAAGGTGAGCTGAATATGAAGGGAGGATACCTAAAAAATACAATTAAGTGTTGAGAGGAATATGCTGGGAGAAAAAGAAAGGGAATGTAGTAAATCATCTCACACAAAAGAAGCAATAAAGAGCTTTGACAGTGGAGGGGAAAAGGGGAAGGTGAGAGGGAATAAGTGAGCCTTACTCTCATCAGATTTGGTGTAAGAAGGGAATAACACACACTTATTGGGAATGGAAATCTATCTTACCCTGCAAGAAAGTAGGAGGAAGGAGATAGGAGAGGGAAGATAATAGAAGGGACTGCAGATTGGGGGAAGGGGCAATCAGAAGCAAACAGTATTATGGGGGGACAGGTCAAGAGAATGAAAAAAATGGAGGGCAGAACAGGACAGAGGGAAATGTGGTTAGTGGTTCACAACACGACTGTTATACAAGTGTTTTGCATGGTTACACATGTAAGACCTATATTGAATTACTTGCTTTCTTCATGAGGGTCAATAGGGAGGGAGGAAGGGAGAGAATGTGGAAATCAAAGGTTTAAAAATGAATGTTAAAAAATTGTTTTTCCATGCAACTGGAAAATAAGTTGTATAGGCAATAGGGTATAGAAATCTATCTTGTCCTACAGGAAAATAGAGGGGAGGGCGATGGGAGAAGGGGATGACAGAAGGGAAGGCAGACTGGAGAAAGAGGTATTTGGGGTAGACGCTACCCTGGGGTCAGGGGAGGGGAAAAATGGGGAGAAAATTTGGAATGAAAAATCTTGTGGAAGTGAATGTTAAAACCCTGAAAATAAATAAATAATTTTAAGATAAAATAAGTATTTATTAGTATCATTTTATGCAAAATGTACTTTGCAGGTTCTCATCTGAATTACATAGACTTAATTCAGGGTACACTGTGCTGACAGCATTTAACCCATATTGCCAAGTAAACAATACTAAAATACTAGGAGATTACACCAGAACTGTTTTAATGATGAAGTTAATAAACTCCCCTGAAATATCAAAGCTTGGAAACATATAAGCCTGTTAAAGGATTTCAAAGAGAAATCATGATGTGATAGAAAGAGTACTAAATTGAGAGTCAGGAGGCTTGAGTTCTAGTTAAGCTACCACTAGCTGTGACCTTGGATAAGATTACTTAACTAACTACTTTCTGCCTCAGTTTCTTCATCTGTAAAATAAGGGAGGTTGGACAAGAACAAGTTTTTAACCAGGGTCATGAACTGTTAACTTGTATGACACATGCATAAATGCCTGCATAGTTTACTGTGTGTATTTTTGTGCATGTATGTATTATACGTATCTATATCTAGCTATAAGAGTGTGTACGGGAAGGGAACAAACATCATTCATATGGTGCTACTTTGTGCCAGGCGCCATGCTAAACACTTTACAAATATCATCTCATCTGAACCTCACAACAACCCCACAGGGAGGTTCAGACTGAGACAGACAGAAGGAAAGTGACTTGTCCAGAGTCACACAGCTAGTTTCTGAAGCTGCATTTGAGCTCAGGTCTTCATGACTTCATGACTCTAGGCCCAGAGCTCTATCTACTGTACCACCTAGGTGTCTCAAAAATACAGACATACACTTAACTATCGCACATATATACAAACATTTGCATATATGTACATGAGTGTGCATATGTAAATACATTTGCATACAGTGTGCATATATTTACATTACAGGTAATGATACAGTTCAATATAATTGGTTACCTTTGTAAACCTATATGTCTAACATTATTTATATAAAAATATGATTGAGAAGAGGTCCATAGATGTCACCAGACTGCCAAAAGGGTCCAAGACACATAAAAGACTAAGAACTCCTGTCCTAGAATACTTTGAAAGTTACTTTTTGGTTCTAAAACTCTCATGATTGACTCTATAAACAGAGGAACCTCAAGATATTCTGATACAATCTCATTGTATAAATAGAGAAACTGAGGCAGACATTGGATTACATGATTTAGCTACATTGCCATGGCAAGTTAGTAGCATATTCTCAACTAAATTCTTGATGTTTTGAACTTTAATTCAGATAGTCAAATATTTTTTACATTAAGGAAAGAAATATTTTGAAGCATTCCTAATATATAAATATATTATCCTTAATACAATATATTTGCATATCATACCTACTTATAATATTTTAAATAATGTTGCTACAACCAATATGTAAAATGTGCTCTTCAGAAACCATAGCAATTGCTCAGGCTCTTTTGCCTGCTTATGCCAGTTGAAGCTTGTGGAATACTGCCAACTTTCTCCATGAAGAACTAGAAACTGAAAAATTCTTACAAAATATATCAAAGTTATACTTTAAATGCTTTCCTAATACTATTATATGTAGCAAGACTGAATTTATAGGTATACAAAGTCAATTGAGCAGTGGATGGAACTTGTGATGTTTATTGCAAGAATCTCTATTGGGCACAATTGGAACAATCATTAAGCATAAAAATCATAGTCTCTATGTAGGCAGAAGACAGTAATGCTTTAATGCAACTATGATGTCATCTGGGAGGGTATCCAACTTACGAAGACTGAAACTCCTCCCTATTTTAAAAGAACAATGTATTATGGTTCTATAAATACTCCAAAATAAATTTAGACAACATAACTTTTAATACCTCAGGTGGAAGGGGTAGCGGAAGGAAACAATTTATTAAGCACCTACTGTGGGCCAGGTACTGTTAAGTGCTTTACAAATATTATTACATTTAATCATCCAGTACAACACTTACTGTATCCATTGTTTCTCATTCTCACTAAATAAGCTAATTTTTTGCATGACTTGCACATATCCTTTATGATATCTTTTATATAATTTTTCACCTTCTAGTCATTATTACTAATATGACACAGATCTGCCCATATAGTATCATAATCTCAAACCAGGAGCTACACAGTCCTTCATTTCCATTGAATAGAAATCTACCTGGATGTCCCATTCAGTTTTAAAATGTCCATCACTGGATTTGTCATTCCTCAACCTCACCCATATTCCTGCTGTCATCCATGCTTTACACAGCTACCAAAATAATCTTCATAATAGACAAGTTTGGCCAGTACTCTGTCCTGCTATTGCTTAATGGATAAAACATAAACTGCTCAGCTTGGCATCTAAATAAATCCCTTTATAATTTGCCTTGGACCTAGATTTTCAGACTTCTTTCTCATTATTCCCCATTATGAGCTCTAAGTTCCCACCAAAAATGAATGACTCACTGTGCTCTAAGCTCATCTTACTCTCTATCTCTGTACACTTGCAATGGTGACTCCCATGCCAACAATATATTCCCTCTTCATTTCCACATTTTAAAATCCTCCCCTTCTTTCAGGATTCAGCTCAGTTATCACTTCATCCATGAAGATTTCCTTGATTTCCCCTCTCTATCTCCTCTTCCCTCCCTGGAGTTAAAAATACAATATTTTGGTCAAATTTCCCTAAAGTAATCTGCCTTCTTTGTCCCATCATATTCTGTTTATCGATCATATCCTTCATTGTAGAAGGTAATTCAGTTGAGGATGGGGAATCTCTTTCTTATATTCTTGTATATCCAGGGCCCAGCATAGTTCTTTGCATGTGTTACCAAGATGACTAATAAATGCTTACAGAAGTTATTTGAATTAGTGATAAAGTCTCTGTGGCAAGCAATCGGAACCACTCATAGCACTATATATATTCCCAAATTTCACCTGGCATAATTTACTTCTTCTCCTTAACACTCAACAATCTTGACAATCTATCTGGGCTAGATAGAAAATGTAGAGTCTGAATCAGCATATAATCCGAACTGAATTGGACACCCATCTAAAGGAACATGATGTGAAAGAAGAGATTCAGTCAGGAACAGGGCAGGAAATTAGGGAAGAAGCTAAAATACTGTTTGTATAGAGAACCAGGGGTAATGCTTAAGGTTTCTGTCACTTTTTGACTTCGCCACTTATTATTTTAAACCCTCATATGTTTCCCTACGGTAAGGAGCAAAAAAAAGAAAAAAATTTAAAAAAGTTTCAAAAATCTAAAGAAGGATTGTGTGTTCGTTTCATATGCTGGGAGACATTTTAAGCCTGTGCTCCTTTTAATAAAGAGCAAAGAAGTGAATAGCACATGATTAAAGAATTGGCAATGAGAATACAAATAGGATGGGGCAGGGGGCCAACGTTTTCTGACAGAAAAAAAATAAGTATTCATTGAAACAGAATGTCTGTGATGCTATAACCTGGTCAATGCCAGAAAACTATTTAGATACTAGTCTAGAGTATCAGGCCTGGAGTCAGGAAGGCCTGTGTTCAAATCCATCCTCCTACGTTTATTAGGTGTATTATCCTTGGGCAAGTCATTTAACTTCTCAGTGATTCCATTTCCTCATCTGTAAAATGGAGAAAATAACAAGTAAATGGCATAGGGGACAGAGTGCTGGGGCTGGAGTCAGGAAGACTCCTCTTCCTTTGTTCAAATCTGTCCTCAAATACTTACCAGCTGTGTGACCCTGAGTAAATCACTTAACTCTGTTAGCCATAGCTTCCCCACCTATAAAATGAGCCAGAGAAGGAAATGGCAAGCCACTCCAGCACTTTGGCCAAGAAAACCCCAAACAGGGTAACAAAGAGTTGACACAACTGAAACGACTAAACAACCACAACTCCTCTTTCTTAGAATTGTACAGATCAAATGAGATAATACAGGGAAAGTGCTTAGCACAGTGCTCAGCACATATGAAGCAGTATTCATATGTTAGATATTTTTATGAGATGAGAAAAAAGCAAAGGGAATGAGCGACCATAAAACACAATCCATCTGAAAGGCAACTGTAATTCCCTTTAAAGTCCAGAGATCAACAGTCTCAATTCATCCAAGCTCTTGTCCCCCAGTGGCCTTCCCTGTAAAGCCATGGCTAGAGGACATCTGACAGATCACATTTTAGAGTTCTAATTGTGTTCTTCCTATAACTAACCAAGGTTGTTTCTGGTCACTTCACTTCCTGACTCAATCAACTCCAGTGGCTCCTTATTGTCTCTAGAATAAAACCCAAATGCTTCTGCTTAGCTTGTAAAGCTTTTAACAACCTGGCCCCAAACAAATATTCCTCCCTCATTGGACATTCTTCCCACTCTGGCACCCTGCAAGGTAGCCAACCTGGCGTCTTTTCTGTACATAACTCACAACACACCATCTGTCTGATCTCTGAGTCCTTGAATTGATCTTTCTCAATGACTAGAAGGCACTCCCTTCTTAACTCCATCTCACAGATCCCCCCTCTTCCTTCAGGATGGACTCAAACATCAACAGGAAGCCTTTATTCTCTCCTTAGTGCTTAGCACAGTACCTGGTACACAGTGAACACAATAATGTTTATTGACTATTGATTATTGACTGATCAACTACAGGCTAGTATCCTCCTCCCCAAACTACCTTATATTAAACTATTTTGTGAATATTAACTTTATATTTATTCCATACATATGTAGGAAGAAGTTATCTTCCTCATTAGAATGAAAGCTCAGGTTCATCAAAAAAACTATTAGCAGACTTTGGTCTTGCTCCAGTTGCTAAGATTTTGTGTAATTGTAAAAGCAAGTACACAGACATACAGAAGAGAGACTGCTATACAGATTCTTTGATCTGCTTTTCTAAAAGGAAAGGCAACTTTTGAGAGGGTCAAAAATCACTTTCATCAGACACATGTATCATTCACTTAGTTCAGGGGAAAAAGTACCCTGAACGTCAGAGAAAATACAGAGAACTCAAAATCTAAAGACAATGCTTCCAACTGTCTGACAGTAAGCAATACATACATCACAAATCAATAGAACTGTCTGACCATACAGACATAATTACCAGAAAGAGAAGCACCAACATCTGGGTTTTCAAAGCCGGGGGGCTGCTTAGCAGCTTCCCAGAGTCTCATCTGACACACAAAACCTTCTCCCAAAAACTAAGCTGCAAAGTAAAGCCTCACCTCAGAGTATTTGTACATTTTTTCAGTCAGAGGGTATCACAACCCTTGAGAACCAGTGCCTCATTAACAAATGGTGTGAGCCTTCCTACAAATCTTCCTAGGTCCATTAATGAGTGGGGAAGATCTTCTTTAATTACATTATTCAATCAGAGGTACTTGATCATACTAAAACAAAAAAATGCATTATCAGTACAGTAATACATCCCTTAGACCTGGAAATGAGAATGAAATAAAAGGAAACCCTTCAGCATAGATGTACTGAAACCATGCGCTCCAACTGTGGCCTAGGTGCCCTTACAGAATTTTCTTCAGTGAACTTTTGGAGTTCTTTTCCCATTTGGCAATTCTGCTTTTTAAGCCATTCTTCACTTCACTGGCTTTTCAGATTTCTTTGCCATTTAGCTTAGTTAGTGTATTTTAATTTATTTAATTTAATTTATTTTCTTCAGTATTGTTTTGGGTATCCTTTAACAAGCAGTTGATTTGATTTTCATGATTTTCTTGCATCATTCTCATTTCTCTCCCTAATTTTTCCTCTATACTGAAAGATTTTAAAATTAATATTTGTTCAAGGAAAATTTAATTTTGACTTTGGACCCTGGGCAAGTGTGTTTCAACTAGTTGCCTTTGAAGTTTTGAGTTAAATTTGAGAGGTAGTTTTTTAATTTAGAAACTGGTCATTCTTTCAGTTTCATATGAGCAGGAAAAGCAGATTCAATGCTTTATAAGAAGCCCAAAGGAAGGACTCCACCATATCTGAGGAAAACATGTTAATGACTCCTGCCAAAGGGCTTACAAAGACAAAATAGAACTTGCTCTCAAGGAACTTACATAGGAGAGGGTGGAAGAATACATGCAGATAATCCAACATACACCAAATGATAGCCCTAATAACTTACTCAGAGATGATGAATTATTGATTTGCTTTAATTTACAATTGGAGGTAGATGTAATTAGATCTCTATAGATATACAGTAATCATCATACACTTATATTGGGCCACAGTTCATCACTTGCAGGTAACAAAATGAAAGAATGGCCAGATTCTAATCTAGATCTAGCAGCTTCTACATTAAGGGATCAAAGGCTTTGAATTATGATATTCTGGAGTTCAGAGAAGCTAGGATTAAAACCAGGAATCACCTACCCAGCAAAACTGAGTATAATCGTTCAAGGGAAAAATGGAAATTCAATGAAACAGAGGACTTTCAAGCATTCTTGATCAAAAGACCAGAGCTGAACAGAAAATTTGACTTTCAAATACAAGAATCAAGGGAAGTATGAAAAAGATAAACAAGAAAGAGAAATGATGAGACTTATTAAAGTTGAACTATTTACATTCCTACATGGAAAGGTGATACTTGTAATTCATGAGACTTTTCTCAGTATCAGGATAGTTGGAAAAGATAGATGGATAGATAGATAGATATATGTATTTGTCCTTCATTGCCAAAGAAGACCATGTCACCAGAGAAATAATGACATGACTTGCACTTGACTTTGTTTTGAGAGAGGGAAGGCTGTGCAGGTCACCAGCCTCACTTCTCTTCCAGAGCCATCTGAATCCAGTGATCAGATATCCATCAGGGTGACTGGAGATGACCCAGGATGAGGTAATTGGGGTTAAGTGACTTGACCAAGGTTGCATCGCTAGTGAGTGTCAAGGGTCTGAGGTGAGATTTGAACTCAGGTCCTCCTGACTCCTACACTGGTGCTCTATCCACTGCACAAACTAGCTGCCCCAGATAGTTAGTTAGATAGATAGATAGATAGATAGATAGATAGATAGATAGATAGATAGATAGACAGACAGACAGACAGACAGACAGACAGACAGATAGATAGATAGATAGAGGGCACAGGGTAAGTTGAATATGAAGTGATGATATCTAAAAAATTCAAATTAATGGATGAAAGAGGAATATATTGGGAGAAGGAGAAAGGGAGAGATAGAATGAGGTAAATTATCTAACATAAAAGAGACAAGAAAATGGTTTCACAATAGAGGGAAAGGGGGGAGATGAGAAGGAATGAGTGAACCTTACTCTTACTGGATTTGGCCTAAGGAGGGAATAACAGACACACTCAATTGGGTATCTTACCCTACAGGAAAGTAAGGGGCAAAGGGATAAGAGGGTAGGATGATACAAGGGAGGGCAGACTGGGGGAGGGTGTAGTCAGAAGGAAACACTTTTGAATAGGGATAGAGTCAAAGGAGAAAATAGAATAATTGGGGGGCAGGATAGGATGGAGGGAAATATAGTTAGTCTTTCATAACATGACTATTATGGAGGTGTTTTGCATAACTACACATGCATAACATATGTTGAATTGCTTGCCTTCTCAATGGGGGTAGGTGGAGAGGGAAGAAAGATGAGAATTTAGAACTCAAAGGTTTAAAAACAAATGATAAAAATTTGTTTTTACATGCAACTGGGAAATGAAACATACATGCAAGGGGTATAGAAATCTATCTTGCCCTTTAAGAAAGGAAAGGAGAAGGGGATGAGAGGTGGGACTGATAAAAGGGAGGACAGACTTGGGAAAGGGGTAATCAGAATGCATGCCATCTTGGAGTGGGATGGGGGGAAAGATGGGGAGAAAAATTGGAACTCAAAATCTTGAGGATACCAATGTTGGAAACTAAAAATAAATAAATTTAAATCTTAAAAAAATGAAGAACAGGTGAACTTTAGAAAAACCTGGAAAGAGTTATATGAACTGATGCTGAATGAAGTGAGCAGAACCAGGAGAATATTATACATAGTAACAGCCACAGTGTGAGAGGACTGATTTTGATAGACTTAGACCTCAGCAATGCTAGGACCTTATACATTTCCCAAGGACTCATGATGCAAAATGGCATCCACATCCAGAGAAAGAACTATGGAGTCAGAATGCAAAATGAAGCAGACTATTTTCTCTTTAAAAAATCATGCAGTAGAAAACTGATTTTTAAAAGTGGTTTTTTGGATTGTTTTCGTCAGCTAAAAAGTATGACATTTTTATGATTAACACTGCTAGTGTTAATTTGTAAGTTTGGTCCATTTTACCTTATGTCAAATGGTAAAAAAGCTAAATTCTAATCATTTGACACTTTTATACCTAAACAAAGGTTTATTTTATTTTTCTATGTATGTCTTTTTTCAAAAAATCAACAAATGTTTATTTGCTGTCTATAAGGAAATATAAAAAATAAAATATATTTTTTGCACTTTAATTAATTCTTTTAAAAGTCCCTTTGCTCACTCTAGAAGATTAGTTTATAACTTGTAGTCACACAGACAAGAGCAGACCTGCTGAAAAGGGAAATATTCTAAAAGTCAAAAGAGAAATATTCTGAAAGTCAAAGGTCAGAATTCCCTAACACATACTAGTATCTGTAGAAAACTGTATTTTTGCAAAATCTAAAAGAAAATGTGCTGAATTCCATTCCTAAATGCAGGAGACATTTCTTGCCTAGGGACATGATTTCAATACATTTGTGAGGGATTCCATATAAAAATTTTCTTTATCTTCTGAAATTTAGGCACAGAAAGAGTTCTTTATTCCAATTAATAAGAGGTAGTAAATGAAGGCCATGAAGGTTAAGGAGTTATCCAAAGTCACTCAGACATTAGTAATAGAACCAGAATTTGAACCCAGCTCCAAATATACAAGGTCAACATTCTTTCCAAATATATAAAAGACTAACTCAGAAAGTAGTGTATTCCTTCCTTCTCACTGCAGATCAAGGGTCAACAAACTACAACGAGGGCTAAGCCAGTTGCTTTTGTATACCCAGGGTTCTACATAAACAGGCTGGCTGGTACATTTGGCTAAGTTTGTCTATTCATTCCATATCACAGAATTTTTGCTTACAACTAGTAGAATTTAAGTCTATCAGCTATAAGACAGATATTGAATGTGCCTTTAAAAGAGCTACAGATTTTTCCTATCATTGTGTTTGGCCTTCATCCTGGAAGAGGACCATAACATCAAGGAAATCATGACATGACTTGCAGTTGACTCTGATTAGGTGAGGGAGAGCTGTGCAAGGTCACCAGCCTCACTTTCTCCTCCAGAATCATCTGGGTCCAATGGCCAGATATTCATTAGGATGAGTAGAAATGGCCCAAGATACAATAGAAGACCCTTGCCCTTTTAGGCTAAGGTCTTTTCAGGTTCTTGCTTTGAGGGAGATAGTGAATAGTGAATAGGCATCTTTAGATGTGAATCAAGGGATGGTCCCTTTGATTAAAAAAAAAATCAAACTGGGAGGGGAAGACCCTCAGGGTTGCTGGCCAAAACAGAAACAATTACTATTTACATTCACTCTGAGCCAAGAGGGCCCAAAATATAGCCGTACCCACAATTAGATGCTTAAGGATTTTTAATGCAGCATTTTACTCATTGGAGTCAAATGCAAACTTGAAGTATTTTGATCACTATTGAAGACATATTGTAGGAGCTGACATTCTGGCACCAAATTCTAAATAGATTTAATAGCAACAAGGCCCAAAGCAAAACTGCCCCAAATCAGTCTATAACTGTTACACTAGAATTTAGCAGAATACCATTTATACCAACTTCAATAAGAAGGCGTTTTTTGAGTGGGGGGCAGGCTTTAAAAAACCTGACTATAACAGACATATTCTTGAATAAAAAAATATAACTCTCTAAGTGATACAACTACAAAAATAACTCTGTTCAATTATCTGTTGAGTACTGACATCAAGTCATCTGTGAATATGGACCTATATGTTCCCTAAAGACATTCAACAGAGTTGTGGGAAAGGCCTTGAATGAAACGAAAATAGAATAAGGTTTCCTACTGATAGTCATTACTTCTAAATGCTCCTATTTATAGATGATATTGTATTTATCTAAGTCCCAGAATCTTACTAAGCCTCCACAGCAAAATCTATATGAATTGAAAAAAAAAAGATTGGTATAACCATCCATGTTGGAGAAATAAGGGGGATGAAAGAAAAACCTATATTGCTTGGAATATGGAATTTGGCATGACATGTCTTCCATGTTGAATAAATCCACTAATAATTGTTTCTTAGATAGAAAACTTTGATCATCCATGAGCTGGTCTCATAACTGAATGGAGGATGATCAAACTGGATTAATATTTGGAAAATTATGTTAGGCTTTCAATGATCCCAAATTGATCACTGAGGTAAAAGTCAATCTCATTGGCACTAATATTTTTGTGGTAACTCTAAGAGCTACAAATCATGAAATACAAGAAGAAATTCAAGTTATATCAGGACAAAAAGAAATGGAAGCATGTATGTTGTGCATGAGCAGGCTTCAATTTCAACAATGATGGTTTAGCTTAACAAAACAAAAAAAGTGGGCTAATATGACAATAGTCTAAATGGTATACAGGTAGGTACTAGATACGAAAAGAAGTAGAGGAAAAACCCTCCATACACTGCCTAAATCCTCTGTGTAGGATTTATGAAAAGAAACAAACATGTCCACAGAATGGGCACAGATGGAGAATGAACATTGGCATTTGCAGTATATACACAGATTAAATCACAATTCGAACAATGTATTTAAAACTTGTTATTCAAATTTTAAAAGGTCAAAATTCTAAATTTATGGAAAAATTTAAATTTATTTCATGGAGATTATTCATAATAAGATAAAATATCCATAGATGAGTTGTTGGTTTACAATATTATCCTTGTCTTTTAATGAGATTGTTCTCCTACTTTATGTGTTTTTTGCTTCAAAAAAGTTTTTTTTTTTTTCTGAATGTTATAAATACCATAACATAGGATAGCTACAAGTAGGGAAAGGTGACCCAGACATTCCCCCAGTGTGTCAAATTTATAAATTAGTGACAGCACTTCAGCAGTGCAAAAAAATTGATTTCCTAGTTAAGAAAAATAAATTGCTGGTATAGAAACTTTTTCCATGTTCTACCCCAGATCATCCATCCTCCCTTTCCAATTAAGGTTGTTTTCACTCTCACTTTCCCTTGGCCAAGGTTTCCGTTACTTATCCTAGGCACAAAAGTTCACAAGAAAGGCTCTTTATTGTAATAAGTACTCCTAATTTGTTGTTAATGTACTAAATAGTCATAGAATGGACAATGACATTGGACTGTGAGTCAAGAGAGTAGAGGTCAAAGCCCTGGTCCTTCATTTATTCTTCCTGTGACCTTTGGTAAATCACTTAATTTCTTTGGACTTTAGTTTACTCAGTTTTAAAATGAACAAAATAATAATTCCAGCCAGTCACAGGGTAGCTACTAGGACCAAATGAAATACTATACAAGAAAGCATTTGGTAAACTAAAAAGTGGTGAGACAAAGCAGGGCAGATTTTGCATAACTGACAGCAAAACTCTGAAAAACAGAAGTCTAGACAGTATGGATATCATCATTATAGAACTTAGGAAGGATAACTGAAGATTTTATTTATTTTGGCTTCAAAAAAAAAATCTGAAAGTTTGGAATTTCAGTGCCCTTGAGTACATCTTTAAAGATAGTATTCCATAACTTAAATGCATTGGTAAATCAAGCTATAGAGGAAAGTTCTTTAGTTAACAATCTGCCAATTTATAGTGCTGTGAAAGCAATCATTTCGTAAAGATATATAAAGGGGTGTGTGTGTGTGTGTGTGTGTGTGTGTGTGTGTGTGTGTGTGTGTGTGTGTGTACGTGTGTATTTCCTGTGTTTTCCATAGGAAGTATCTACCCTAGAAACTAAACTTTTCTCTAATTGAGGTTTACTCAACAAAAGTTTCACAGATCACAGTAAAGGCTTTTGTTTTTACAACTTGGTGTGTAAAGGAAAGAGAGAAGTGGTGCAGACCTATGTTAAATCTTCAACGATATTTGATTTGCTGCAGAAGTAACACCAAATATCAGAAAATTCAAGGGAAAATTCTGATCCTGACTCCTGGGCTGCCAATACATTCACTCTCATCACATTTTTTTTTCCTTTTCCCCCCATACTTTCTATACAGCTGTTATTCTTCTTCAACTTTTCTTAGATGGCCATGGAACACCTGCCAGAAGGTTTAAGACTTCAGTTTAACTGGTAAATGCATCTGAAAATTTGGCTACAAGCCACAATTCATAGGAAATTTGGAGAGAAAGCTCATGAACGCAAATATAGTTACCATCCCGGCAGTTTAAGGGATGGCAGAAATGCCAACAAACCAATTCCAAAGGCTCTTATTCAAAGGTACCACTAAGCTAATAAAGACTATAAAATGAACATTATAAGAGGTTTTAAGGCCCTAAAAATTTATCAAAACATCCAGTTCTCTAGAACTGGAAGAGATAAACATTAAAAGAAAATGAAGTATTCAATTTTTTTAGAGTTCAGTACTAATAGATCAGTATTCTGTATCAGAAATTTGCAAAAGGAGAAGTAGCTTACTTGTCGATTCCTTTTTTTCCTTCTGTCTGCAAATACTATCCGTACAAATCTTATTTTGCTTCAGATTAAAGATCTCTATTTATTTTGCAATTTACCAAAGGGATATAAGGTACTTCTGCTTCTCTCCCACAACCCCACCATCACACAAAAAAGCAAGCACCAGTGTTATTAAAGTTAAGTTTGCTTTGCTTTTGACTTTTTTTTTTTAGTAATAAATACGGGCTTTGTGATAATCAGGAAAGCTAGGTCACAAAACCAGGTCCTACAGAAATAATTTAAGTAAAATCTAAAAGAAATTCTTGGAAATTATTTTTTAATTTAAAATAATCCAACACTTTTATATGTAATGTTTTAGGAGCTAAAGACAATTTTCATTGACACTATCATCATTTTAATAATGGAATTTTATACTGAAATTTTTGCAGCTTCAGAAAATTTACATATAAAGTCTTTTAAGGATTTTATTTTAAGCATTTGGTACAATTCAGGCTTGTTGCCATTTTAGTTTGTTAGTCTTTGCTTATTCTCTATATCATTTAGTATTATTATTTGATTAATCAACAAGCATTCACAAAACACTATGTGTCAGGAACTGTGCTGGGATATATTTGTATGGCACATTGTAAACCAACTTTTAAATTATTTATTTAATATTTTATTTTCCCCAATTACATGCAAAAAATAATTTTAACAGTTTTATAAAATTTTGTGTTCTAAATGCTCTTCCTCCTTTCCAATTCTCTCCCTGACTAAGAAGACAAGTACTAGAATTTTAAATATGCATATGTGGTCATGCCAAATATATTTCCATATTAGCTATGTTGTAAAAGAAAACACAAACACAATTATAAAAATGAAAAAAAGTAGAAAAATGCTTCAATATGCATTCAGAGTTCTCTCTCTGGAGATGGATTTTTCATAATGTGTCCTCTGGAACTGTCTTTGATGATTGTATTGCTGAGAAGAGCTAAGCCACAGTTGATCATCAAACAATATTTCCATTACTATGTATAATCTTCTCCTGGTTCTAATCATTTCATTTTGCATGAGTTCATACAAGCCATTCCAAGTTTTGCTTTTTCTGAAATCAATCTGTTCATCATTTCTAATAATTGCATTAAATAGAATTCTATCACAATCATATGCCACAACTTGCTCATCCATTTCCCAATGCATTGGCATCCATTCAGTTTCCAAGTTTTTGCCACCACAAAAAAGGGCTGTTATAAATATTTTGTACAAAGAGGTAATTTCCTCTTTTCTTTTATCTCTTTGGGAGACAGATCTAATAAGGGTATTGCTAGTTAAAAGGGCACATACATTTTTATAGCCCTTTGCGCATATTTGCAAATTTTTCTCCAGAATGATAATACTTGTTCACAACTCCATCAACAATGCATTAGTGTCTCAACTTTTATGCATTCTTTCCAGCATTTGTCATTTGATTTGTCTGTCATTTGAGCCAATCTTATACCTGTGAGGTGGCATCTCAGAGTTATTTTAATTCACATTTTCTAATCAATAATAATATAAAATATTTTATGTGCCTATTGATTGCTTTGATTTCTTCTAAAACTGTGTGTTCATATATTTGGTCATTTTAAAACTGGAAAATGGCTCTTATTTTTATAAATTTAATGAATTTCCCTATAAACTGAAGAAATGAGACTTGTATCAAACTTTTGACAGTCATTCCTGCTTCCAGTTTCCTCTTCTCTTTCTAATTTGGCTGCATTAGTTTTGTTTGTGCAAGAGCTTTATAATTTCATGTAATCAAAATAATTTATTTTACTGCCTGTGATCCCCTCTCTCTTTTGTCATAATTTTTTCTTTATCCATAGATATGATAGGTACATTTTCCCATGCTTCCCTAAGTTACATATGATGTCACCCTTTATGTTTAAATCATTTATCCACTTTGACCTTATCTTAGCATATGGTACAAGATGTTGGTCTATGCCTTGTTTCTGCCAAACTTCTTTCCAGTATTCAGAGCAATTTTGTCAGATACTGAGTTCTTATCCCAACAGCTTGGTTCTTTGATTCTTGGTTCCTGGTTCTTTTTTCAAACACTAGATTTGTATGATCATTCATTACTGTGCATTGTATACTAATATATTTCATTAATCCGCCTCTCTATTTCTTAGCCAGTACCAAAATGTTTTGATGATTAGTGCTTTGTAAGGTTAAAGTATATACTTTTCTATAGTGTCCCTTATGATTTCTCTTTCATGTTTACCTTCTTATTATTCTCCTAAGTCTGGTATTTGAAACTCCAATTTTCTCTTCAGCTCTGGTCCTTACATCAGAAATGTTTGAAAGTCCTCTATTTGGTTAAATATCCATTTTTTCTCCTGAAGGATTATACTATGTTTTGGTGGATAGGTTATTCTTGTTTGTAATCCCAGCTCTTTTGCCTTCCAGAATATCATATTCCCAGCTGTTCAATCTTGTGTGATTCTGAGTGTGGTTCCATGATATTTTAATGGCTTCTTTCTTACTACTTGAAGTATTTAGTCTGACCTGGGAGCTCTGGAATTTGTCTATAATATTACTGGGAGTTTTCATTTCAGCATTACTTTGAGTTGGTGATCATTATAGTCTTTCAATTTCTATTTTACCTTCTAGTTGCAGGATGTCCGGTTAGATTTCATTGATAATTTCTTTAAATATGATATGAATATGCCTTTTGTATAATCCAATAATCTTAAAAGATTTCTTCTTGATCTATTTACTAGGTCAGTTGTCTTTCCAATGAGATATTTCACATTTTTCTTTTATTTTTTTTCATTCTTTTGATTGTTTGATTATTTCTTTGCCTCATTAACTTCCACTTACCCAATTCTAAATTTACGGAATTATTTTTGTTCAGTCAGCTTTTGTACCTCTTTTTCCATTTGGCCAATTCTGCTTTTTTAATATTTGGGGCAGGGGGAGACAATCAGAGCTAAGTGACTTGCCCAGGGTCACACAGCTAGCAAGTATTAAGTGTCTGACACCAAATTTGAACTCAGATCCTCCAGACTCCAGAGCTGGTACTTTATCCACTGCACTACCTAGCTGTCCTCAATTCTGCTTTTTAAAAACTTATTCTTGTCAGTAAATTTATGTCTCTTTTTTCCATGTGGAATTCTATTTTTTAAATCTTCAAAAATTTTGTTGCCTCTTTTATCAAGCTATTAATTGGCTTTTCATTTTCTTCCTTTGATTTCATTTATTTACCCATTTTTTCCTCTGATAATCTTATTTGATTTGAAAAATCATTTTTAGCTCTTCTAGGAATAAGAATGCCTGGGATTGTGTTGGGCTTGTGTCCAATTCATGTTGTTTTCTTTAAGGTTTCACTTATAGTTATTTTGACTTCATCGTCTTCTGAGTTTTTCTTAATCTTTCCTGTCACCATAGTAGCATTTTATGCATAGGTTCTTATTGTTGTTGTTCTTTGCTCATTTTCCCATTCTATTTCTTGATTTGGAACTTTATGTCAAAATGGGGTTCTATATTCCCCCCACGTGGTAGGTGGGAGAGACTCTGCCTCAAGTTTTAGGATATTTTATGCTGTTCTTTTCAGAGTTAGTTTAGGGATTTGGGAAGTTTTTGCTGATTCCAAGAAGAAATGGGAAGAAATGTGGTCACCGTTCTCTTGGTCTGTACTCTGGTTCTTAGCCAGGAAAGCTCTCTGATCCCTTGGGTCTACAATCAACACTATTCCTTAGGTCCCCTCCTCCCTTGGGACCACAAATTATGCTGTTCCTAAGAGTCTGTGATCCCTTTGGGCCAAAAGTGATACTGTTCCTCAAGATTTTTACTCCCTCTTGAACTGTGACTCAGAAGTGGATATAAGCAATTGAGCTGCTAAACAGTTATCCTACACCGATCCAGCACTCTCTTGACTGAAAGTGCTCCCCTCTGTACTTGAATTGCTATCCAGAAGTGGATATAGTAATGTAGTTGCCGGTGTCTGATCCTGCATCTAGTGCTAGTATATGGTACTGTCTAAATCTCTTTCTGACCAGTTTCCAGGTCCCTGTTACTATCTCTGGATGGCATACACCTGGAACTTCTGCTGCTTCTGTCTCCACAACTGGGGCTTCTTTCATGTCAAAGCAAGGCCAGAATCTTTCCTTGTGTCACAGATCTCTCTTTCCAACCTCCAATGTTTTCTTGGGCTTGAAAGCCCTAACGTTGTTGGCTCTGCCACTCCAGAATTCAATTTGAGGCATTAATTTAAAGTTGTTTAAAGAAGAATGTTGAGAGAGCTTGGCTGAGTGCTTCTCTACTCCATCCTCTTGGCTTCATCCCCAGAAGTCTTCATGTGGTAAATTCTTAATTAGTACTCAATGATTCATTAATTAAATTAACATCTTAAAACCTAGCATTTTTGAAAAATAAAATGTCTCCTAATTTTTAAATTTTTTTTTGTTTATGTGATAATCAGAGGATTGTTGAATAAAGTAAATTCCTTGGATGCATTTACCAAAGATTCTTATAGGACCTTAATATCTTCATGTGTGGTACCTAATTAGAGAAATTATACTTAGATTAATCATTTTAAATGATAGAAAAGTAATAATAACCACTTTAGGAGCTTATATTCTTTATATTATTTTTACCATTAGGGTGATTGAGAAGATAATGATTCTGATGATGCTATATGGAGGTTAATGATGGATTTTACCTTGAAGAAATGGAAGGTGACCAAAAGGATCATGGAAACAAACATGGCTGACACAAACTGAACATATTTTCAGTGAGATTTTGTATATGGCTTATTTGGTAAAAATTAGCATCTGGGAAATACATATGATTTGAAAAGGTCAGTCAGTAGCATAACAAGAAAAAGAGATAATGAATGGACAGTCCAGGTACTTTATTAGTACCTGCAGAATGTAAAAAAAAAATCTCAAAGATAATCTCTCACTCACTGGGTAAATGATATCTGTTACAGAGGTGGGGAACCTATGACCTTGAGGCCACAGGTGACCCTCTAGGTCCTCAAGTGCAGTCCTTTGATGGAATCCAAACTTCACTGAACAAATCCTCTTAATAAAAGGATTGGTTCCATAAAACTTGGACTGTCAAAAGGCCACACTTGAGGACTGAAAGGGCCACATGTGGCCCCAAGGCTGCAGGTCCCTTCCTCCCATCCCAATCCCCACCCCCAGTAATATGTAGGATGAAATAGTGTCAATGGGTTGTGATTATCTCTAAAGAAAGTAAACACACCAATGAGAATGTGGCTCCACTGAAGGGATGAAATGTTGACAAGGAAAGGCTATTAATTGCTTCATTCTTATTATGAAGCAAAATTTAAAAGTTATGAAGGACCTCATCCATAAGTCCTCCACAAAAGATATGTATGAGAGAACTCAACACAAGATGCAATTTATGATAAATGCCATAGAAGAACAATGAGTAATGGTGCTTGGTAAATTCAAAGGGATTACTTCTGGCCACAAGAATTAGGTAATCAATATTAGATGGAACTGATGTTTAAACTGGACTTTATACAAGGGATAAATTAGTTTTCAATGCACAGAAAGACTATTTTGCCCTCCATTGCTATACCTATTTCCTTAGCTAAAAAATTAACTTTCTTTCACATATGACTCTGTATAATCTGAACTAAATTTAAAGTAAAGATTAAAATTATATGAGAAGATTGTTTAGAAGAGACATTTCTTCTGCCAGCTTACTGACACAAGGGGAGTCTAGACCATGAATCTGCAATATCTGAGTTCACATCTAACCTTAGATACTTACTAACTGGGTGACCCTGGGCAAGTCACTGAACCTCTGTCTACCTCAGTTTCCTCCACCATAAAATGGGGACAATAATAGCCAATACCTCCCAGGGTTGTATGAGGATTAAGTAAGATAAGATTTGTAAAGTGTTTATAACAGTGCCTGGTATATTTTAGACACTTTACGTACATTTGTTTCCTTCTTTCCATTTACAGATATCTGAGAATTATCTCAGGAAGAATAGAATTTTTTTTATGAGACATGAAGAAACTTAATGAACTAAAATAGGCAAAGGGTGCAGTTTGAAAGAAGGATTGTGTGACAGAATCAATGGCAGCCTCCAACTCTATGTAGTATTCATCACTGACTGGAATTGAGGTATGCCAGGTGAAAGCAGGAAAGGATAGAGGGTAGAAATCACAGTTCACATTAAAAAATATATATATGAACTCAGTTGCTATTATAGAATTCCAATGTAGTCAAAGTATACAAGTAACTTTATTGAAATAGAACATTGTAATGCTAATGAATTATAGATCTTCCACACCCATTAATGGGCCTGCCCATTAAGGGAAGTTTGATTAAGAGAGGCTCACACTTTTTGTTAATTTCTAATGAGGCACTGGTTCTCAAGGATTGTGATGCCCTCTGGCTCTAAAAAATGTTTAAATACTCTGAGGCGAGGTTTTACTTTGGGGTTTACCCATTGGAAGTGTTTGTTTGGCCAGACAAGACTCTGAGAAGCTTCTAAGGAGCCACCAGCTTTGCAAACCCAGATTTTGGTGCTTCTCTCTCTGGTAATTATGTATATATTGTCAGACAGTCAGATCTATCTGTTGATCTGTGATGTATGTATTACTTATGATCAGAAAGTTGGAAGCTCTGTCAGTGGGTTGATTTTTGTTTCTTTGTTTGCATTTTCTCTGACTTTCAGGGTGCTGACTTTTCCCTCTGAACTAAGTGAATGATATATGTGTTTGATTAAAGTAGATTGTTGACCCCTCAAAAGTTACTTTCCTTTTAGGAAAGCAGATCTAAGAACCTGTACAGCAGGTCCTCCTGTATACGTCAGGGTCCTTGCTGTTACAAACATAACAACTGAAATGTTATATTGTTCAAGACCTCAATTACTATTTTTTCCTGTCTATTGAACTAAATGTGGCATAATATCAGAAAGGATGGGAAGATACATAGATATAACGATTTATTGAGTTACCTACAAAAAAGAAACAAAAGTTAGGGAACTTGATCAGAGGTAAAGTAGAAAAGGAGACCATGAAACCACAATTTTTATTTAAGAAACATGGATTGTTTCAGTGATAGTGGAACATTAGGCATAGGGAAAGAACTGAGTCATTTTTGATAAAGGGGTATGCAACTATCAATACAGCATTATACTCTTGGGATGGAGAATGGCCCATGATGAAGCTCAGTATTAACAATGTGAAAGGGCAAAGATGAGGCAGCAGGGATTATACGCTAACCTGCTTCCCCAGAATATATATAATCATAAATCAAGAATCCAGAAAAATGAAACTACAACTTATATCATGCTATATCAGGATCAATTAATTGGGGATGTTTATCCTTGAGAGAAGACTTAGAGGGGGAATGATATATCTTAAATATTTCTTGGACTGCCACATGATAGATGAAACTTGCTCTGGTGGGTGGCCTGGTGGGTCAGAACTATAATGGGACGAAGTTGTCAGGAGATAATTTTAGGTTAGAAAAAGAAAGATTTCCTAATAATTATCACTATCCAATATGGACTGGCCAACGTCTGGAAACAGGGAGTTCTGATGTGAATTAATACTTACTGGATTCTTGCTTATGCAATGGCCAGATCAGATGATCCCTAAGGTTCTTTTCAACAATGAAGTTCTGTAAATACTACTCCCTTTTCTAGATATTCTCTTACATTTTATGATGAATTTCTAGATCTTTGCCAGGAATGGAAGCCCACTCATTGACTTATGGTTCATAAATTCCATTCTCTGTCTTTTGGAATAAAGAGGGCAACATTTTCACTTCTACAAACCTATGATAACTCTCATTCTCTACGATTAAAAAAACATTTACAGGAGTTTTAACTGTACGTTAAGATAATCAAGCATTGATTATTTATTAAGTAATTACTATGCACCAAGCCCTGGACAAAGTTATAGTGATACAAAGGAAAAAAAATAGTCACTGAATGTAACATAATAATAATACACATAAATACATACATACTCTCAGCCATAAATGAGAGCCTAGAAAATAATTATGGAAGAAGTAGTTTTTAAGTGCCAGGCACAGTGTGCCAGATGCTAGTGAAATAAAGACAATAATGAAATAGTTCTTGCCCTTCTGCCCAGGAGCTTGCTAGAAAGTACAGGGGATAGTTAGGAAAGTGTTCATGGGGGAGCTAAGATTTGACTTAGACTTTGATGAGGTCAGAATTCAATTCAGTTTCAATAGTCTGCTTCTTCTTTTAATGCTTCTCTGATTCTTCTATCCCAGAAAGATCTCTCTACTTTTGTATTTTTTCCTTATAATATCCAATTTCAATTTTTCATACTTCTTTAATAATTCTTATATCTTATTTTCACAATTAGTGTATGAGCCCCTGGTGTTCAGGGAATCTGTCATCTTTTTTTCTTTTGTAAAACACCTTCTCCCTGACTTACCTAGACCAATGTTAGGCATATGGTAGATATGTGTTTTTTGGTTCATGTATTGATATGATCTTTAATGCAAATTCATTATTTTCTGGCTTCAAGTTAACTCCCCTCACTCATTTTCCCATTTCTGTCCGTGAGATTTCATTTCATTCCCTAAGGTTTGCAAATCTGAAGCAACAGATAAATCCATCTCCTTTATTCCCCACATAGAATCAGTCACCAAGTTCTATTGATTCTTCCTTGTCTGTGTCTTGGTAATTCATCTTTTTTCTTTTTCTTTTCATAGCTATCCTTTAGTTCTTCCTCATTTAAAAAAAAAAAAAATTCCTGTAATAGACTCTCAGTTATCTCTGTGAATCTCCTCTTGACCTTTCCAATCTAACCTATATAATGAGATCATAACAAAGTTCCTAAAGCACTGCTTCTACAACACCAAGCTCAGAAACATGCAAGTGCCTGTGACTGCATGTAAATCAAATCTCAAATCCACATCTTAGCTCTAAGTTTTTAATCAACTTGCTCCACTTTAATTAGATGATCTTCTCTTCCAAAATTTCCCCATTTTTCCTTTCCTCCATCTTCCATGTTCATTCATGCCTTCCCTTCTTCACTAGCAAACCAGTTTTGTTACTTCAATTCCATCCAAGAGTTCCAGAACAAACTCCTCCACAGAATGGTCTTATATAGCAGAACCTGTGCTCTAGTGTCCATTTTATAGTTTGAACCCTAAAATTATTTCTTATTTATTACCTTAAAATTTGTCTCAAATTGGTTAAATTATCAACTTTCTGCAGCAACATTTTATATTTCTCATATGATGCAATTTGCTAGTAAATGTTTCATAAATAAGGACGGGGATTGGTTCTGTAAATTTCACTAGTAAAAGGGGAAAAAAGAGTGAAAAAACTCCCTCTACTAATAAAGGTCAGCATTTTCTTCGGATTGTATAGTTTTCTAGAGTTGCTCAGATAACTAAGAGGTTGCACTTTGTGTCAGAGACACACTTGAACTCTGTCTTCTTACCTACTATACCACCCTACCCCTCATAAATGTTTGATAGGTAAATGATAATTTTTTCAAAGTACTTTTCAGATTAATAATGCATTTTATTGATAGCTCTGTGAGTCAGGTAGACCAGGTCTTACTATCTCTATTTTAGGGACAAAGAATCTGAAGCAAAAGGGATTTACCCAGAACCTTTCAGCTTATAAACGTCAAAGCGAAGATTTGAACACAGACCTTTCCTGACTCTTAATTTGACACCCTTTCTAGTACATCACATTTCAACTATGAGGAAAACTAATTAACAACACAGATATGACAGGAATGTAGCCAGACCAGATAATTAAGGCCAAGATATTTAGTAGAACCATTTATTTGTCCAGTTTGGCTATTTACCAAAGCTACATAACTAAGGATTTGCAAAATATCTGTGTCATTTTGCTCCTTATGAACAATTTTTGCCTCTTTTCATGTGCTATCTCATGCATATAGAAAAGGAAAGCCAAAAAATGTTTTTTCAAAGTTTGTGAGCTTTCATGCCCTCAACATTCCTGTAAGGTCAAAGCTTGATTTTGATCCCTTAATATTTAATTATTTTTTTACACAATTTCAAAGCTCGATTGGAATGTTAATTGCAACAGTATTTTTCTTTTGTTTTATATAACACACACATATTCATGTGTCTGGGAAAAGAGGTTCAGTACACTATTGACCAATTCTAAGTTACTCAAAATTGAACATAGCAAGATTATATTGAATAAAGGTCTTTCTCTACTCAAAGGCTAAAATTTAAACCATGCTTAACAAACAAAGCAACAGAGAACTAATTTTCACTGCCAAATGAAGCCACCCTAGGACATCAGCTTTGTTTTCTAAAAAGAATAAAAACATCTAAAACCAAACACTTGAAGGCAATGCACATTCCTTCTCTCCTTTCATCTTGACATTCTTGTCCACAATGTCAAATCAGACACAGCCTATCACATCAATCCACATCAAACGGTTGCTAATAAAGCCCATCTGAAAATTTCCTCAGTTGACACAATACTCAAGGATTTTGTGTTTTTATTTAAATGTAATTATATCTAAATTTAGTTTTCATCTAAAATATTTTCTGAATAAAATATCATCTACTTCCCATTGTTATTCATAAATTAAGTACAACTATGCAAATATTTATGGTTGACTTTGATCTCTTAATACATAATTTTTTTTAACACAATTACACACAAGTATGGGTTTGACGCAGAGGGTTTGCAGGCATCTAATTATTTAAACTCTTCTAATTTTATGAGCATCCTAAGGAGAGTGTTTGGTTTGGGGCTTTGCCTCAGGACACACATTCATTTAACAATGGAGACAAAACTAACTGTAGTAGAAAGTGTGTTGGAGTCAGGACACATGACTTGTCTGACTTTGGGCAAATCACTTTACCCTCTAGAATTCCATTTTTTCATCTGCACAATTAGGCATCTGTACTAAATGATCATTAATGTATATATCTACAATCCTAAAATTAGTTTGGGTATACTAAGTGGGGGATTCATTTGTCCTGACATCCTGCCCCATAACTTCCCTAGCACACTGGATTTAAAGTGTCCTGGGTCTCCCCACACCACTGAGCTGAGTGTTTAGGAATGTTCTGTGGCTCCAATTGAGTTTTCTAATTCTCACTTTGTTCTGTTTGCCCAGGGCACAAAAATGACTTGGCATAGCTCTTCCTTTAATAAAATCTGACATTTGGGGAACTCTCTGAGGTCTACAAAGTTCTTTAGATACCTGACTCTATTTGTTCCTCACCATAAACCTGTGGATCGAGTACTGATAATTTGTTGTTCAGTTGTTTCATTCATGTCAAATTCTTTGTGACCCCATTTTGAGGCTTTTTTTTCCCAAAAGATACTGAAGTGGTTTGCCATTTTCTTCTCCAACTCATTTTACAAATGAGAAAACTGAGACAAAAAGGATTAAGTGACTTGCCCAAGGTCACACATCTGGTGTCGGAGGCCAGATTTGAAATCAAGTCTTTCTAACTCTAGGTACCACACTCTAATACTCTATACGCTCTACCACCTAGCTGCCCTGAACTAATAATACTTGGCATTCATATAGCACTTTAAGGCTTGCAAGCATTTTACATATGTTATCTCATTTGATCCTCACAATCTTAAAGCAGGTATTATTATCCTCATTTTACAGGTGAAGAAACCGAAATCTTGTCCAGCTAGTCTTACAGCTAGTAAGTTTCAGATATTAGGCTCCGAAGCATGCCTCTCTTGAATTGTAGTCTAGTTCTTTTCTGGTATCCTAAGCTGCTTCATTTTTGTTTGTTTATAATTTTAAAAACTAAAAAAAAAAGATTATCACTTTGCCCCCAAATGTTTGGCTGGAAATAGAATATATTTATTTAAATATTTTACAATGGCAATAAGATGCTAAGGAAAATTCTAAAGATGTTGGTAAACTCTCTCTCTCTCTCTCTCTCTCCCCCCATATATATGTGTGTGTGTGTGTGTGTGTGTGTGTGTGTGTAGAACTAGAAATTATCTGGGAGATGGGACTCACCAATTCCTTTATTTTTACGGTTGAGGCAAATGAGGCTCAGGGACTTGCATCAATCCACACAGATCAAAAATGGCAGAGTCCAGATGGGAATCCAATCCTCTGTCTTTAGAGGCAGCAGCGATTCCACTGTGCCCTATTGCTCCCCAACAGTTAGATACTTTTGTACATGATGTTCATTTATCAAACTTTATATACAGAAATAAAGTGGGATGCATAGTTTGCATTTGAAAAGAAATGTTTCACATGGATAATTCAGACAAAATGTTGTTAAGATATAAAGTTTTAGTAAAAGGCAAAATTGAGGTATTTCATCCTTACGTTTTCCTATCATTGTGAAGTTCAAAGATAAGTGGACTGGAAGTCAGGAGTCCTGAGTCCTAAGGGAAGCTCCAAGTCTGAGTATCAATGTAGCAAATTACTTACCTTCTCTAAACCTCAATTCTCTCATCTGTAAAACTAGACTTTTATCTTTAAAATTAGACTAGATGAAATCTATTTTCTTGGAACTAGAACATTCTATAGGGATAGGGACTAGACTTGTTATTTCTTTGACACAGGGGACTCTGAAATGAGGAAACTGCTTCTGCCAAAACATACTAGCACCAACACATGCCAGTATCTTCTCAATGATGATACAACCTCAGAGAGTTACCTAGAGTACAGAGAGGTTAGCTTACTTGCACAGGGTCACAAAGCCAATATGTGTCAAAAACAGGACTTGAACCCAGGTCTTTTGACCTCTGAGGCAAACTTTCTATTCAGGGCTGGATTTAACATCCTATGATTCTATGAAATTAATACTAAGTTTCTCACTAGACCAACAGGAAAAGATTAGTTATTTGTGAATAACTTAATTTCATGTGATTTTAACTCAATTAAATTAATATTCAAATGAATATATAAATTGTTAGGTTAAAAAAGCATTTGTGGAGTCATCTATGGTACATGCTCAGAACTCTACTTCTCATCAATTTAACTAGGAAAGATTTCTTCTCCAAATTTCTAAATAATTTCTGTTATCCATAATTTCCTATAAGATGTTACTCATACTGGTTATACTGACAGAAAAAAATTTTTGTGAGGAATGAATGAGGGCATTTGAATTTCTTGAAATCTAATTTACCTTTTATTTAGTCTTTGATCCAGGTTTTGTTTCAAAATGTTTGTTTCTGCTCTCCAAAAAGCACTTTTCCATTCCAAAGTTTCCTGATTGGCTGCCAGTGAGTCACTCAGTTAAATTCATAAACACACTTTTCCTAATGGGCTGTCAATGAATCATTTTCATATGCTACATTATCTCTACTATCTTCAAATCCTGATAAACAGACGATATAGTGGGGAACTATCAACCTAGCTAAGTTGTTCCCAAACCTTGTCTTAATTTCACCCAGGAAATTGTTAAAAGCTCAAAAGGGGATACCATTCATTCTTTGGATCATAAAAAGAAAAGATGATTTTCAATATATTTTATAACAATACCTCAGAAGATAATAGAATCATGTTATTCTAAAGATGCAATTGGTCGTTTTATGGAGCAAAACTTTCTGATGAAAATAAAAACAATTGAAGAATTGCTTTGTTTTAAACTTCAGGATTTTTTTTTAAATCAATAAGAAATTCTAGGAAAGTTTACCTTTTACTTCCCTCTTCTTTAATTTAAAACTTTGCTTAAAAAATAAAAAAAAAGACTACACTTGGCCAACATTAGAAATATGTGCTGTCTAGTAACCAAATTTCTACTATTTCTGAAGATGAGCCAAAAGGTATCACTTTTTTAAAATGAATGTGCACATACAATCTATAGATTGGCAAATAGACATATACATACCCTAATGTGCCTTTAGGGTGAACTATATGTGTATGTGTGCATGATATGAGTTAGAGAATGGTCTAACTTACCCACACTGATCTTAGAAAAAATATTCAGGAGCAGAAAGGAAACTGAATCTATCATACACAATTTAACACATATGTGCAGTTGATGCTGACCAAGTACAGACAAAAAGATTGTCTCTGTTTACTTTAGTTCTTGAACAATTATTTTCATTCTAGATAAAAATGGATTAGTAGTAATAGTTAAAGATGAGAAGTTACAGCTATGTTGTTAAAAGAGGTTGACAAACTTCTCATTTGGTGTAGGGACTAAAGAGGCCAGAGATATCTTAAGGGGAGTCAATAGGAAATAATTAGCCATTCATCTCCTCTTCTTCTAAGTTCAATAGGGATGGGATGTATAATTTGGGAGTAAATAAGACTAGCACCATTTTAGTTAAGAGAATTTTGAGAAGTTGAACCATAATATCACACAGGCCAAGAGTTAAGGAAAAAGTAATAATAGCTACTATTGCAGTGACACTTTAAGTTTTTGAAAAGCCCTTTACATGTATCATCTCATTTCATCCTCCCAACAACCCTATGAGGTAGGTGCTATTATCATCCCCATTTTATAGATGAGGAAACTGAGGCTAAGAGAGGGTGTGGCAATTAGTTGGTGCAGTCAATAGGAAGCTGGGCTGGAGTCAGGGAGATCTGAATTCAAATCCAATCTCAGACACTTACTAGCTATACGAACCTGGGCAAGTCACTTAACCTGTTTGTTTGTTCCCTCAGTTGTAAAAGGAAGATAATATAGACCAACCAATCCCATACTTGTTGTGAGAATCAAGATAATAACTATAAAGTACATAGCACTTTATGAGGCAGGATTTGAACCCAGGTCTTTCTGACTCCAAGTCCAATACCCTATGGTACCAAGCTGGCTACCAGATAGCCAAGGTTATTTTACTCTCAGATGCACTACCTGATGCCTGAATGGGAGACAGAATAGTTTTAGAGTCTTTAAAAACCGAAGTTCAAATCCCACCTGGCTATTTCTGAGAATACCACCAAGAGTGGTATAGGATGAGCAGGGAGATTTGCATTTTTGAGGGAATTTCTAAATCAGTGAGATAGCAGAACCATTTGAGATTGTCTGAGAGACTAAATCTCTCAATTTACTCACAATTTACAATTTACTTACAGTGTGACCACAGCCCATTCGCTTACCCTTCTGGGTCTCAGCTTCTTTATCTATTAAATAGACACAATATCTTTAGCACTCGCCTCACAAGGGCTTCCATTAGGTTCAAATAAGCTAATGTCTATCAAGTGTTTTCCAACACTTATAACACTACATTAGTGATGGCTGTTACACGAACAATAATAATCACATTTATACAGTGCTTCAAGGTTTTTAGAGTACTTTTAGTGTATTGTCACACTGGGTTCTCACAATACCTCTGTGACACAGGTGCCATTATTATCTACAATTTGCAAATAGAGCAAAAAAGGCTAAGACAGCTTAAGTGACTTACCCAGGGTCACACAGCTAATAAGAATCTAAGGCAATATTTGAATTAAGGTCTTTCTGATTCTAAGTCCAGTGTGCTATCGACTGACACAGAGCTGTCTACACTTCCTCATTTCATGATAAAGTATATCCCCCCCATCAATGTTATAGGCTATGGAATATGAGATGGAAACCAGAACTTATTACAGCCATAAGATTTTTCAGAGGAAAGCAAGCCACAAGGCTATACATTCCCAAATGCACATGGTCTTACATGGTCTAACAAAAAGTACCAATCAATAGAGCCCCCCAAGTACAAACTGTCCTTTGTTCACTCATATATTGGTGCAACAGATTCACATTTGGGGACTTCTAAAATTTTGCTCTTGAGGATAGTAAACCACAAACCCTAAGGCTTTTAACTAGGGGCTCATTGATATAATAGCCATAGTTTTGAAGCAATAATTGTTAGTTTTACCTAATTACATACAATCAAATGGAGGGACACTGGTTAGAAGTCCTGGAGAAAAGAAAGCTTAATGACTAAACACCAAATTAGAGCCATCAATCTTAAGTAATATATTACTAAAACACTGAGTTGAAATTAAATGACTTGCTTTACGGTCTCCAGTCAAAACTGTGGTCTCGCACCTAAGGGGAAATTGGGTCGCTGGGAGAACATCAATTTTTCAAAACTACACTACAAGTCATAGAAATGTTGCTGTTCTCAGTGCTGAACATTTATGGTCTAAATTAAGTGCCAGTGCATAGCTATGTTTCTTTTCTAATGAGTCATATAACCATCTTCAGCCTCTCAGCAATAGAGCCAACTCTATTATAAAATGGGGGTATGAAGCTCGATGGAAAATGTAGGTTGCTACTGGCATCACTTTCATTGTAATCCTAGAAAAACTAAAGCCAAGCAAGATAAAAATTACATAAAACACGTTCTGTGCACATACTCCCTTCTGACTATGTTACCTTATTTCAATTATACAGTTACTGATTCTCTTAACACACACTCAGTGGTTTTAGACTGGGGACAACCATTCTATAAGAAGAAGGAACCCAGATATCTTTGTCTTATCCTTCGCTGGCCCATTTCATTAACAGGTTCATAGAAACTTAGAAGCTAAAGGGTTCTTAGAAGCTATATGATATCTATCTTGTCGTCCAATCTGGTCCTCCAATCTGAAGGATGAATCTCTGCTATAATATCCACTAAAAATGGTCACCCCACCTCTCATTTAGCAGTTCTAACAATGAACTCAAACTCTCAACCTCAAAAGACAAATTATTTTTGAATAGCTTTATTTTTTTAATTAAATATTAATCTGAAATCTGTCTCCTTGTAACTTCCATTCGTTGGCCTTGACTTAAGTCTACCACCTCTGTCCATAATGGCAGGTCTTCAGATATTTGAAGCCACTAATCTTTTTTTGTCTTTTAATTTTTCTTATCTCCCAGCCAAACATTTCTAGTTCTTTCCATGAAGCCTTATGGGACATAGTTTTTAGTCCATGACTATCTTAAACTCCCTCTCCCTCTATTGGTCAGCAAACCATATTGAACTGAATGACTAGATCTTTTGGCCACAACTCAGATTAGGCTTGAGTCCCATCATCAAGGCCTTATAATAACTTTCTGTAAGAATGGGAGAAGAGTTATTTTAATGGGAAAATGTATATATAAGTACTCAAACACAAAGGAGATAATTACAGAACTGAGATAATTCTCTAAATATAACAATTTTCTGAACCAGAAAGATGCATGCTAGATTATACAATATCCCATTCAATTATCCAGAGAGTTGTCTAAGTTGTTTGTTGTTTTGTTTTCTATTTTCTTAAACCATGGGGACCTGACTACACAAATACAACTAAAAACCATGGCCTTTCTTGCATGACCCATAAAAAAAAAGAAATGATTTGGTCATTTTCTTCAAATATTGATATTATTAAATATTTATAGGGTAGTGGGTAGGTAAATGATATCTCAAAATAATTATTAAACAGATTTGACACTTTGATCAGGAAATAAGACTTGAAAACTTAAAATAAATAATTTTTTTCTTTAAAAATTAATATTATAATATATAAACATGTATATGTATACATGTATATGTGCATATGCATGTGTGTGTTCTTGTTGAAAAGCAAAACTTTTTTTTAACTTCCTGTCTATGCCTATTTTTAGGACTATTCCAGGAGGCTATATATATATATGTATATATATATATACATATATATATATATATATATATATATATATACATAGAAGAGACACATGATCATTGAAAACAGGCAATCATCATCGTTCAATCATTTCAGTCATGACTGACTTCATAACCCCATTTGAAGTTTTCTTGGCAAAGATAATGGAATTATTTGTCATTTCCTTCTCCAGAAATCTCAGTCCTATTAAACCAAAAGGTCAGGTTTGGACTTCATTCACATGTAAGTAGAATCTGCACTGGATAATATTTTTTTTTTCAATTCTCTTAATTCACACCTAGGAGAAACTGCTATAATAGTGTGAAGGAATTCTGGACAAAAACTGTTCCAAAATGTTAATTTTTTCATCCACTTAGGAAAAATATTCAACCCCATAGACTTCTCTCTCAGGTTTAGAGGGAAAAAAGGACAAATCTTTCTCACCCAAGTTGCTATTACCTCCTATTTCCCAAATAATAATTCTCAAAAATGAACACTTACTAAAATATAACCATCTGCCACAAAGCTATTCGGCTCTGTATCACAGTATACATGACACTGAGGGTTCTTGAGGTGTGAAGGCTAGCTTTCATCTGGTATTTAGGGAATGCCTCCTTCTGTTTACAAGACACTAGGCAATAATTTGTTATAGTTAATTAATACCAGGCCTTGACCTTCCGTGTACCTGACATTCTCACTGTGGTTAAGCATCTGCTCAAATACAGTGAAAGTGATAAGCTCCTAAAAGATGTTTAAAAGAGAAATACTTGTTCAAAATGTAGAGGACTATCCCAGTTAATCAATTAACAAGTATTTATTAAGCACCTGTTATTGCTAAGGACTCAGGGTTACAACGATAAGGTGAAATAATCCGTGGTTTCAAGGAGTTACTTTCTAAAGAAGGATACAACATGTTATATATAATACATACAAAACAGCTAAAAGATAAACTTACAGGGAAGGTACTAGAAGCAGGTTGGATTAAGAAGAACCTTATTCAGAATGTAAAGCAGAATCTTGAAGGATACTTGGAATTTCAAGAGGGGGTGGAGGATTTTGAAAGAACATTCCAGAAATGATAAATATCCAGTGCTCCACAGACAAAGGAGACGGAATGTCTTGTTTAAGAACCAGAAAATAGTCTAGTATGGGGGACAATAGAGTGTGCGAATGGGAGTATTTTCTAAGAATACTGGAAAGAAGGTGGGAACATACTGAAGAACTTTAAATGTCAAAAAAGTGTTTATATTTGATCAGAGAGGAAATTGGGAGCTTCTCTAATTTATGGAGGGTGTTGGGAAATGGTAAGATCTACACTTTAGGAAATTACGTGATTATGTGGAGGATATATTACAGTGGGAAGAGATGTGCCACAGAGAGACCTACTAGGAGGCTTTTATAATACTCTAGATGAGTTGGGATAGTAGTCTAAATTAAGGTGATAGAAACTTCTGTTGAGCTAGTTGTCCATTACTACAATCATGGGCAAGGTGATTAACATGGCATGTCTTCCAAAGACCACAGTAGTCAAAATTTTAAAAAACAAGAAAGAGGGAACACCACTGATACTGCTGTTGGAAAACTAGTTATGATTTGCATAAATTGTAGATTTTACATAAGGAAAGGAAGGATCTACATGGCCTTTTCATAGGTGACTAAGAAGAATGGATTTCTGGGAATGTCCATCATGTATGGCAATGAAAAGTTCTCCTTATCATTCTCCATTCGGGAGAATTTGGGGGCAATTCTCCATGGGGAATTTTGTTATGGAAGGGATACTGTATTTATCCCTGAGGTACTGTACATGTGTTTCTGTTTTGTTGGGGATGTTGTTGAAGGGATATATGCAACAGGTGGGAAGGGGATGGTCTATCTAGCTGATGCCTGAACCTTTTTTCTACTTTAAGCTTATATGATTTTTGGAATGCTCTGAAAAACAATTCCTGAATTTTATGGGGGGAGGGTGTCCTATCTGACTTTTAAGGTTTTGTCCAACACAAATATTCCAAGATTCTATAATTATCCTAATAATATTGAATAAAATATAAATTAAAATGGACTTTTGAATAACTGTTCAATCATTGTAAAAGATTAATTAGTTAATAGAAGTAAAAATAGGAAGAAAAGAGCACAAATCATTACACTAAGAATATACTCATGTATTTAAAAATAACTACTGTCCCTATGAAACAAATGTTCATTTCATATTTTCCAAGTTTTTAAAAGAATGAAAAGGGAAGGGGGGCAAAAAATAAGTATTTATATATTGCCTGCTACGTGATAAGTACTTTTTACATGCTTTACCTTATTTGATCCTCACAGCAGCCTTACATTTGGTGCTATTATTATCCCCATTTTAAAGGAGAAAAACTGAGGCAAAAAGAGGTTAAGCAACTTGCCCAGGGTCATGCAGCTAATAAGTGTCTGAAACAAATTTGAACTCAGGTCTCCTTGAATCCAGCCTTGACAAAAGCTGAAGTAATTTAATAAAGTTACTACTGTCTTAATTGTTCTGGATTTCTTTAAATATTAAACTTCCTAGTCTTTAACAGTGTCCAAATAAAGAGTTGAGATTTCTTCATAGTGTAAAATGCAGTTCATTTTGTTGTCATTAGAAAATGTCCTACAAGATAGAAATGAACTATTCTTTCAAATACACATCTTAATTGTGAAGGGTTTTTTCCCCAATTAATAGAAGCCTCAAAGCTCAGAATAAGTTTGACAAGCATTGGCATGAAATATATTGGAAAACTGACGTGATGAAGATTTTTTTTATTCCTTATTCTGAAAGTTGATACTGTAATCAACAAATACAGATGCTTTCATCTTATTTTGTTCAACTATTTACTGTCAACCACAAATATTTATTTTGAAAACAATTCAATTTTATTACACTAAGGCACATATTACACTTTCAAAGAATGTATTTCAGATCTTAGTATGTATCTTCCTTAATGTAAGTACCAAAAGAAAAAAACTTCAAAGGGGTCTCCAAAGAGACACTAACAAAAATGAACCTAATTAGAGTTAGGTTTTAGTAATTCTTTTACAACGCAGATTTAAATACATTATAATGGTATGAAATCATCTGAGAAGTGGATGAAGTAAGTTTTTAGTTCATTCCTCAAGATCTAGTTTTGTCCTTCATAGTAGGTTCTCATTACCAAATTTTAATTTCTGTGGGTGGAATTTGTCCTGAACTTCATCCCTTTGTCCCTCATTTTCATGTCTAGGGTTCATTCTTTAGTATCCAACACAAATTTACTAATGTCAGAGCCCCAGTGAGCATCATATAGTATTCTTGGGCTGTTGATGCTGCCCACGTATTTACTTTGATAGTTAAAACTAAACCACAAAATGAACCCAATGAATCAGCTTCATGACAACCTTCCATTTTTCATTAAGGGAAAAACATGTAGGTTTATACATAATCTTTTTTCACTATAAAACTTTATTTGCAACCACTTCTTATCTTGATTATAAAAAGTAATTTGGAGAAGTGCTTAACTTAATAGATTTATAACCACTAATTGATCTCTGAGGCTTCAAGTACAAGTGATTTATATAATGTGCCTCCAAAATCCTCTGCATTCTAGAAAGCACATTGGCCCTTGAAATTGTACATTGCCATCAAGTTCAATATAGGCTAAATTCATTTCACTTCCTCTATCTTTTTCACTACCTACACCACCTACCTGAAAAGAACATGGGGATGGGAAAGAAGTCATGAGATAAAAGTATCTTGGAAAATGTAGTAACTATAATTAAACTAGAATAATCATGTGATCACTAAAGGAAAAGCAAATTTTGTCACAAATTTGTAATTCTAGACTTTAAAAGATTGAAGGTGTAGTCATTGTGATGTCATAATAATCTTCATTATTACTATTATTAGAATTTAGGCCATTGTAGTGACATAAAACTGCCGCTCTATTACATTCTGATTTAAATGTATTCGGTATTTGGCAAGCTACTCTACATAATTTAGAAAGGAGCAAAAGAAATTCTTAAAGTAAAGGGTGGAGGAAATCAAGCCTATCATGGATATAGTTATGGACAGTCCAAAAGATGGAACTTTTCTGCTTACACATAGATAATTAAAGGACATATATACTTACATATATATATATATGTATATGTACATATACATATATATGTGTGTGTGTATGGGTTTTGTGTGTGTGTGTGTGTGTGTGTGTGTGTGTGTGTGTGTAGGGAATTGAGAAGTTTGGGAAAATGATGATGTTTGTCATATATGGCATCAATCTTTGCATGATCTACTATTTGGTTTAACTGATACCACTGTTAGCCTCCATTAGTTTTGATAATTCCAAGTAAAAGTCTCTTACCTGTTATTAGACTTTTAAGTGATTTTTAAATCACCATCTAATTGAAAAAAGTAAAGTAATTTTTTAAAATGATAGAATGTCATATAGAGTTCCATTACTAGGAAGGCAGTATATAGTAGTAGAATGGAAAAAGTATGGATTTTAGAAGAAGAAGACTAAAACTCAAATGCCAGTTCTGCCACATACAACCTGCATAACTCTGGAAAAGTCATTTATATTTCTCTGCACTATAATTTTCTCACCTGTAAAATGAGTGGGTTGGTTATGATGACTTCTAAGATTCTTTCCAGACTGAAATCTATAATTCCATTGGGAACAAATTATACATTCCTAGGAGGAAGGAACTGTATCTTGTGTCTTTGTATGTCTCCCAGAGCACCTACTGAAAGGCACTGGAGATGGTAAGTCAATAACAAATGCATTGTCATGCTCACTAGAGGTCTTCAAAAAACAAAAACAAACCTAGATGACCTTTTTCTAAGCATGTTGAATTTATCCTGAACTTCATCCCTTTGTCCCTCATTTTCATATCTAGGGTTCATTCTTTAGTATCCATTACAAATTTGTTAAGGTCACAGCCTCAGTGAGCATCATACGGTATTCTTGGGCTCTTGATACTGCCCATGTACTTACTTTGATCATTAAAACTAAGCCACAAAATGAACCCAATGAATCAGTTTCATGACAACCTTCCATTTTTCATTAAGAGAAAAACAGATTTGAGCTTAATTGTCACCTCTGAAGTATCATTCATATCTGAAATTCAATAATACATATGTTGTTGAATGACAGCAATGGATTAAAATTTTAAAATTATATCTAGTCTAGAAAAGTGCTAAGTTTGATAGGACCTTTCATTTATAAACATGAGCTATCTAAAATGTCACAGAAGGGTTATAATCATGCCAAAGTGTTTGTGAGCCTCTCTCTTATACTAGAAAACACTAGGTCCCTAGAATTGGAAGTTCATGATCATCTAAGGCCTCACTGGCCTTATTCACACATATTCATATATGTATGAATTGTATGAATTGACATGATTTCTCAAAGTGCTACATAACTGTATGGCTCATCCTGAAACTAGTCACCTTTGTAGTGAAAAAATGTTAGATTTTATTGACAACAAACTGTATCCCTTTACTATATGATCTCTCAGAAGTATATTCCCTTCACTTTCTAGCATCTACGCTTATTTGGTTTATATTAAATTAATCAAAAATTAAACCATACATTAAGAAATCCAAGCTGTCCTCTGTTATTTTCCTCACACACAAAACTCTGTCTTTCATCTCCACTTTCCAACTGGGGAGTGTATTTTCTTTTTACCTCTGCCTTACACAATCCCTCTCTTCCTTCCAGACACAAAGAAGGATCACCATCCATATGAAATCTTTCTTGATTCCCCAGAACATTAGTGATTTCCCTCCCAAGAGACTTCATATTTAAGTATTTTGTGTTGGTTTTTGTTTATTCTCTTTTTATTTGCTCTATATACATGCATATATGATATATATCATGCATAGGTATAAATACTTGTTATCTCCCCCCTTAGAATATAAGCTTGTTGAGAGTGGGGATTATGTCAATCACTTTACTTATACTGCCAGTGCCTGGCATAGAACTAGTAGTAAGTACTGAAAAAAATGTTAACTTTTTATGATAAAAAATACTAAAAATCATTGGATATGATCTTTAAAAAATGAGAAGAAAAAAAGACTTTTACTATAGCATCCTATGGGTGCTACCTTTAAAACTCTATTCAGCAATTTCTTCATTACCAAAAAAATAAGAGAAAGTGATCTTATGAGAATGAAAACAAATACGCTTGCCATGTGCAAGATGATCTCTGCTTTAACTCGGAGCCGTCCACAAAGAAAGCACAGAAATGCAGTCTTTGCCTTGTCCGTTTCTCTAAGGTAATCTCCTAAAGAAGGAAATGAGGAAAATCTCTCTTTCTCCAAAGAAAATAACACAAAGTACTAAGAGTAAAACCATTTGTCCCTCCCAAGAGAATGGCACTTCTGTGTTCCAATCACCCAATCTGCGTAACTGTTTTCGAGGCATTACAATTGTAGTGTCTAGTCATTCTCCTCCTAAGCAACAGGAAACAACATCACTACACACACCCACAGGGTCAGAAAGTAGGCCAGCTTTTCTTTGCTTTCCAAACTTCACCTTACCAAGTATCCAAAGATTACTGTTATTAATCGCGCCAGGTTTTTAGCTCATCGTCAAAGATATTCAGCTCAAATTAAGCATGACTTTTTTACCTCAAAAACTTCTTCATCTAAAATTCTTGTTCCAAACACTGTGATCCCATTGGTGTCGACAATGGCTTTGTCACTTCTCTGGAGTGGTTTAGTCGTTTTCTTCTTGCAGTCAACAATCATAGTCACCGTTTTTTTCTCCACACTGATAGCAATCCGATGCCACCTTGAAAAAGTAGCACAATTTTTTAATGAGCTTTAAAGATATCAGCTCCAAAGCTATTTATTTGCAAATTACAAATGATAGAGCTTGACTGTGTCTAAATTATGCATAATTAAAATGCATTTTAATTTTTTTTTAAAAAAGGGAAGTTTTATCATTCAATTGGATCAGTATAGGTATTTGTTGAGTACCCATAAATGATGCTTATTTTCTAACTGCCTGTTAGAAGGTGCTGTGCACTTGTCCAATGACCCCTCCTGACCACAATTATATTATTATTCTGCCCTGTCTAGATCTAGGCACTCTAAAGGACAGGAGAGAAATGCAAGTTATGCAAGAATCGTAGTTGTCTGGGTTGCTAAGTAATTGCTAGTCTTCTTTTATTTTACTTTGTGTTGAAGAGACAAAGGCCTAATCTCATCCTTTCTAGATGAGGGTGGTTGATAGAGATTAGGGGATGGGGTATCCAGGGTAAATAATAAGTTCCATGTATTTAAATACTTGCAAAGAAACTAGAATTCCACTTATTAGGGGGAAAAAATACTCTATAACTGAGCTCCCTAGAGAGTGACTGTAAAAGGGTGTGTCTATTGGTTAAATAATTTATTCCATCTGAAGCAAACAGACACTATTACCCTTAAAGACAGTGTGCTCCTATCTTTCTTCCATATTTATTCTGAGTCTTCTTGCTTCATTTTTCCAGTTTAATTTCAAAACAGTAATAGATCACTATTGAGCTACTGTGGGAAGGTTCCAAGTTTAAGACACAATAACTTTCCTTCTTTCCAGAGCTGGCAAGAAGTGGGAACACTAAAAAAGCAGCGTATTCAACCCATGTGTGGAGGGAGAGCTTCAAATCACCCTACAGCTACTGGCTCCTGCTAATTCAGGGATGGTGATGACAGACTCAGGGGGAGACATGTCCAACCCTTTTGGAAACATACATACCTTAACTGTACGGTATAATGATGAATTTTTATTAAGAATATCTGGTACTAATAGAAACCATGTGAGTGAAGCTGCTCACTTAGATTTTTTTTTTAATGCCACTAGACCTCTGGTTGAGACTTTATATTTTTCCATGCAAAAGGTGCTTGATTGATATTCCAGAAGTATCTAGGATTTGATCCATTAAATAAGCACAGAAAAGTTAGGAAACTGTTATAAAGCCTACCTCATGTGACCTGGCATGAGTACTGCCAAAGGCAAAGTATATTTCCATAGACACTCATTCTAATTTCTCTCAAGGCACACTCTAGTGAAATAGCCTATTTCCCTATATATTTTCACATTATAATTTGTACCACAGTGATTTATGGACATGTCTCCTTATCACTAGAAGACTGGCCATGACATTAGAGATATTCTTTTTTTTTCTTCCATAGCCAGTCATAAAGATATCTTGCTCTCTATATTGGGGAGAGAAATACTCACATGAAAGAAATAATGAAAATCTGATATACTGAAGGGTACAAATTATATTTAATTAGAATACATGCTTTCTGCAGGAAGGAACATCATCTTATTCTTTGTATTCCTACACTGTAATTTTTTTGAGCACAGGAGATACTTTATAAGTATTTGTGAACAAGTGAAGCAATTTGTTCTGAATTAGGGTGGGAGTTTGCTTAGCTTGAATTGAACAAAGATTCATTTAGGCAAATACCCACACAGTAAAACTGAAATGTATGTCTTTTCTGAAAAAAAAAAAATTGACATATTTCCTATATTATACACCTACACTTTTATTGAATAGAAAATAATAACTATTTTCCATTGTGGAGAGGTTTAACATTATTAGAAGAAGTTTAGGATAAATTCTGTGAAAATAATTTTCTTAAGTTAATCTGTGAACTCAAATAATAGGGAAATTTAATAAGATATAAACATATAATATAATACACATGCATATATACACACACATAATAAACATGTAACATAATACAATGAACATATAACATATGACATAAACATAAGCATGTAGAAAGGATTAACAGTAACACTTGTACTTATAAATATGAGCTCATTTTTCAGCATCTTCATGTGATGTCTGATTATTGCATATAATGATTTTACATAAAGAATTTATTTAGCTTGATATTATATTGCTCGAAATGATTGTTATGAAAAGAGTAATTATTAATTAATTGATTTGGAGTACTATCTAAATGAATAACTATTTTCTGTGAACACTAGTCAAAGAAATTAACACTGATACAGCTAGCCCACAAGTGATCTAAGTGGCATCTTGGAAAAAAATACATGCATGTGTTAAGGATGGAGATTAAATTTTGCTTAATATTAAAATCATAATGAGTAAAACTATGGCACATATTTCTGTTTTTAGCCTTATAATGAAGATTTTCTGTTTCTTTAAGCTTTAATCCTTGATAAACCCAGCACCTTAAACAGGACCTGACATATAGCACTTAATATGTTCTTGTTGATTGATAAGTTGATTGATGACTGCCTTGGCTAAATGAAAGTATGTGAATGTCAACATAAAGGACTAAGCCCTTTAGCTCTAAGTTCCTTGGGATTATGCTTCTTTAATTCCTGGCATTTTCCATCCTGCTGTTATTACTCCAAGGGGCAGCCTTCCCAACTTTTCCTCTAAGAACTGCCATATATGCACCAACACTAACATTGCATCTGAAAAGAGCCTGTCAATCATTTGTCTTATAGTTCTATTCAAGGGTCTCTCTGACTTCCCAGGATAAAGACAAAGTCTTCCCTGGTCACCACTTGCATATATTTATTATATTTCCATATTTAGATTTAAGATCTTTAAAGATTAGACCTGTTTCATTTCTTAAAAAAAAATTATCCCCAGTGATCAACATAATTCTTGGTATATAGAAAGTGCCTAATATTTTTCATTCATTCATTCAACCCATTAAACAAGTCCTACAGTTTTACATAAGGGACCCAGATACAGATAATATACTTTTGCCTTTTAGTACTTTATTTATATCCATATATCAAGGTGGGGGGATCAGTTAAGACACAAATAATAATGCTAAGCATTAATATTGACAGTGTCAATAGAGTACAAAATTCTTTGTTTCCTGTGACAATCAGGTAATAATTATTTTTTTTAAAATAACCCATGAGCTTCAAAATCAAATTCAAAGAATTTCTTTGAAGAAGGTAGTGAATCTCATTAGATACCTATTTATTTCTTTCCCAAATTCAAAAATCAAATAAGCTTACCAATTATTTTCAGTCAAGTTAACAAGTAATTATTAACCACCTATCGTGTGCCAAGAACTGTGCTTAGCCCTGTTAAATATAAAGTAAAACATTGTTCCTGGTACTTACTTCCCATCAGCAATGTTGACAGTTCTGAAAAGAGGGTAGTCTTCTGGGGAAGGTTTTCCATGTTGATCTTCATAGAGGAAGACGGGAGACCTTCCGACCTCAATACCAATTTGCTGAATACCCTGCTCATTATAGATGGATAAAAGGAAGGATTGGATTCCCTTTTTGGGCTTTACTGTAAATAATATTGAAAAATCTTGAGGAAATGTTCCACCTGTAGGAAAAGGGAAAAAATGGTTACAACTTCTAATTAGATTTATCTAAGGAAAATTGCAAAGTAATTGCACTCTCTAGTATTGCCAAATTCTTGACCGTAATTGACTGTACAAATTCCCAAGCTCAATAAGATGCCAGTGATATAGATTAGAGTATTGATCAAAGAGGGGAGGGTTATTTTTTAGGCTGCATCCTCTAAAATTACATTTTGTGCAGAGATTAAAGTTCAAGTCATTTATTGAAAAAATAATCATCAAGTTAAACAGAAGATCTATCTGGGAGGGTTGATCATAATATTAGTACAAGCTTAATACATAGTAAGAATTCCAGTTATTATGGGCTGACCGAACACTTCAATGCACTTTTGGAAAGTTTTCCTTTATTTTGGGAAAACAAATAATTATTGTCTCAAAGTGGCAGTTTAATGAGACAGTGCTGTGAAGTTGTTCTTTGAAAAATAAGCAATTTTAAAATTGCTTAAATTCTCTTCTATTTTAAAATTCTCTTCTATTTCTTGAATGAATGAAAAAGCACTGACTTAGCACTTACTATGTGTCAGGCTGAGACTACAAATATGCTTAGAAGATGTTGCCTGTGTCAGAGGAACTTCTTTTCTAAGAATGTAAGATAACACATTTGAAGAAGTCCTGGGAAGGAAGCTTTTCTTTTTTCCTTCATAAAGTCAAGGGGATAGTGAGTGGTCATAAAGCAACTGATTGGTATGTCTTTTACAGGAATGGTAGTATTGATGTGATTACTATTTCCATAGTTGGAGTTGGAAAACAAGGGAATAGGAAGGAAGAGATCAGGCATGTTCCTGGCAGGAAAAAGCCATAAGAATGGCTATGGAGCATCATTTTGCATCTGAGCAGGACTAGATATGGTGACCTCTCACCAGTGAAAGGATAAAGGCCTTAACATAAGAGTCTCAGTGCTGCTGCTCAAGTTGGTGATACAGACAATAAATAGTTGGAGGTTTTATTTGCTTTTTAATGGTAAGGAGGTTTGTGATGATAAAGTGTCAACTTCTGAATCTTCAGTATTATATAAATTTAAAAATTTATTCACAAACACCTAAGCATTGGTCATTTGCTATAAGTTTTTTGGGGGGAAATATGCCTGCATACAAGAGTTCCTGTGCTGTGTTAGAAAGTTTCAGAGGCATAACCTGCCGATTATAAACCTGAGACAATACGAACTCTACCCCCTGGTATGCCATTCCATATTGATATTTTACATATTTTCTATATCTCTCAATTTTACATGTAGAAAGCAAATGCCTCTCTTGACTCATTCTTCTTAGGGCTCTGGTGAATTATAATTTTATAATATAGCTTTCTAAACTCCAGATGGCAAATTTCTAATAGGGTCTTTAAATTATTATATTTTTAAAAAACATCTTAGAAAGACCACTGGAGTATAGACAGGAAGGTGTCAGACTTGGAATCAGGAAAGACATGTTTCTGGATCCTGAGTCTGACACATATTGATGCATGTAACTACGTAAAGCATACCACTCCTGCAAGTCTTAGTGTTGTCATTTGAAAAACAGAGATAATAATAACTGCAGTACCTAGTTTGCAGGAGGACTGTGAGCATCACAAGATCATAGATTTGGAATGAGAAGAGGTTTTAGAAGTCATCAACCTGAATCCTCTCATCTTACAGAAGAGGAAACGGAGGTACAGAAAAATCAAATGACTTGCCTAAGGTCAAACTACCAGTGTCAGAAGCTGTCACTTAATATTCATTAATAGCTTCATTCTTTCACTAAGATTATTTCCCCTTCCCTGAATATTTCAATTTCCCTTCTAGCAATACAAATTCTTCCCATCCTTCAAGACTCACTTTGAGTCTTATCTAAGAATAGTCAATGATGCTTATGGGATACTTTGTTTCATTAGAGATAAGTGGCAAAGAAATAGATATTATTACCTACTTGTAAGGAAAAACTTCCCTACAATTAGACCCATGGGCATGGCTAAGAAATTCTGTATGTAGCACAAAATACTAAAGGAATTTGATTTCTGTATTTATTTTCCCCCAGAACCATGTGAGTTGTAGTACGAGTGAGCCCCTGCCAATAGCCATGACCTGCCTTTATTATCCAAGGGAATAATCCTAGTGGAGACACAGGACCTGTAGTTGCTGATACCAGAGCTATAATTCATGACTTTTCAGAAACTACAGCTATTAACATCTGACAAAAGTTCTTGACACCAACATCCTTGTCACTGTCAACTGGTTGAACATAAGAAACTGATTTTTTTTCAACTGAAAGGACGCTAAACATTTGTTAGTACATTGACTTTGTCTCCCCTTGATACTCCAGACAAAGTGAATTACTTGACATCTCAGCCACCATGCCTTACCCTCTGAGGCACCTGGAACATGAGGCTTTATGACCACTGGCCTTGATTACATTCTAAGGACCACCAGGCACTGCTCTCTATTCTACCACCATATCCTCCAGATTACCAACCCTTGATGTCTTCCCTGACTTTGCCTACCAAGGTGTGCCTTTCTATCAGTGCTGAAGCTGAAGTATACAGTCTACATCCCCCTGTTATGATGTAAGATCTAAGACAAAGGGCACTGGCTTGCTTTCTGTTTGTATCCCTAGAAGTTAACACAGAGATTGGAATATAATAATTCTTTCCTTCCTTCCTTCCTTCCCAACAACTTTATGAGAACAAGTATTTATGTAACACCTACTGTGTGGTGGGCACCATATTGAGTGCTTTTCACAAATATCATCTCACTTGTTCCTCAGAACAACCCTGGGAGGCATGTGTTATTATGACCCCCATTTTTCAAATGAGGAAACTGAGGCAGGCGGAGGTTAAGTGACTTGCCCAGAGTCACACAGGTAGTAAGTGTCTCACACCAGATCTGAAATTAGGACTTCTGACTCCAGGCTCAGAACTCTCTCCAGTACTACTTAACTACAATTATTGCTATAATTATCATGGACTGAGAAATTGAATCTTTGAGAGGTAAAGTAAGTAATAACCAGCTGTAAATGGCACAGACAGGATTCACTTCTAAGTCTGTGGTACCTGTGCTCTCTCCACTGTATCAATGATTTCTCAGCTTCACTACATTACAGAAGTTTTTCATAACCATTCCGTGCCTCATTGATCTTTCTTTTCTCTCAACTCCTGTAGTACGCAATTTTCTTTTTACCAGCTATTTGCCCTTACGTTGGCACAGGTACTTCTAGCAGTGAAAATCATATTACCTCTGTGCCTTAAGAGATGGTCTTTGAGAGTGTCTGTGGCTAAAAAGCCCATTGCCCTACAGCCAACTTCTATGACCTTAGCTAAATTCACACAATATTGATAGACATTTGGGGTGAGTATGCATCTTGTCAAAGGACCATCCTGGAAGCTTTCCAGCTTGGTGGGAACAACCACAGCTTGCAATGCACTAAAATTAGCCTTCAGGAACTCAGGATCACCTGCAGGCTGTGATGATACACTAAAGCATGGCATTGGTGGACGTGTTCTGTCAGTGTGTTAATGGGCAACAAATACTCCTTAGCTGATTGATTAATTGTATCATAACTACATATGTTCTTGTTCATCTCTCTTGTGGCTAGCAGCTTGTATTTGGGAGCTATTTGGCTAGTGTCGTAGGTACAATTAAGCTAACTAGCTAGTAGCATGCCCAAATCCATGATCATAGCCTCATCAGAGTCATATCCAATTAACCAATCAATTGATTAATATTTTAAGCCAACTCAAGTACAAAACATTTCAAAAAATGATAGGAATGATTTCATAGTCAGGGAATTTTAAAAAGCAAGATATTCAAGAGGAATGACAGTCTCGAAAAACTGAAAATCTGACAATTAATACTTTTGAGGATTAAAAGAAGATGGGGATCTAAAAACAAAACAAAAAAGGCTACATAGCAGGCAGAAGGTGGAATGTTGCATTTCAGAAACCACAAATTATCCACTTAGGTTGGACCCATTCCATGCAACAAGTATTTCTAAAACTGTTCCTACATACTAAGCATGGAGCTAGGTACTGGGGATACAAAATGAAAACTGAAGGCATTCTGGGCAATATGTACACAGATATCTAACTATGATGTAATTTGGAGAGGGAAGACTTATCTAGCAGTAACAGGATTCGAAATGGCTTTCTTCAAAAGATGGTTCCCAGAACTAAAATTCTCAAAATGGAGACATCCTGCACAAAGGAGAGAAATTGGATTTGGAATGGTGGTGAAGAAACATTGTTGAAGCTTCTGGTAAATGAAAAATATCTGTTCTCAGAGCATTGTTGGGACAGGGGAGGATATGGGATAAGGAGGCCATCTACCCCACTTTGTTTCAACTCTTTCCACTCTCAAGTGCCATCTCTGAGGTCCTACTCAGTGCTTGCCAATGATACTACTCTACCTCCAATTTTAAACCCATTTGGAATTTCTTCTCTTGCCATCCTGTTATCCAAGTCCTTTCCTCCAGAGAGCCTTCTCAACCCCCACCTCCTATGATCCTGAAGGAAAACATAATAGCAATACAGTTCTTACAGCTAAAATTCATGACTCAATAGAAAAAAAGCATTCTAGGTACCCCATACTTATCCTTCTGACCTATTTCCCCACATTTCAGGTTTTAGCTTTTTTTTCTCCAAACAGGTTTATAGCTTTCAATGACCTCTTTGTCCCTTTCTTAAGTTGTATAGAAGCCTCCCAACATCTCAATATTATTTTCCAGAGGTCTTGACCAAGTTAGTAATTTCATTTAAAATCTTGAGATGATGATCCAGTGAAAATGCCATCACAACTGTGATAATCTCTCATGGAGTTAGCCCAAAAATGTCTGGAATGGTATCTAGGTATAGAAAGTGAGAAAGTGGAACTTCTGATTTCTTTTCCCCAAACTCTGGAAAGACTACAGAGTTCCATATTAAGCTGCTAAGCCTCTACAATGAACTTCTCCATATCTTTCTCATGAGAACACAGTTCCTGATTTTTTTTTTTTTTAGTACATAATCCTCCTGCTTCAGCCCCTTCAACACCAGGAGCTAGGTGTTCTGCTTCTTACCAGGGGATGGAATAAATATAGTTTAACTTATTTTAGAATGAAAAAATGTCTCCAACTATAACCATGGACAAGATGAAGAGATGCTGCTTGATGTTGGTATAGTTGGGTGGACTGATCAAAAGTCTAGATCCAAAATGTAATCATGAATTACTTGATGTCAACATGAACAAAGGTCTTGAGTCTATCTTTGACAAGATATTTTCAACTCTCTTGGCCATCATTTTCTAAGGGTAAGGTTTGTCTCCACCACAATTAATTACAATGTATTAAGCTTAAAAATGATCATAAAGAATTAAATTTTAAACATTTGAACAAGGTGCTTTATACTTTATGATCTTCTTTGTGAGGTATAAACTGTTTAACTGGGTCAAAAATGGCACAATAACTTGTTGTACGGGGCAGTTAGAGGGCACAGTACCTAGAGTGCCATCCCTGCAGTCAGAATCATCTTCATGAACTCAAGTCTGGCCTCAGGCATTTACTAGCTATGTGACCCCAGACAACTCACTTAACCCTCTCTGCCTCAGGTCCTCATCTGAAAATGAGCTGCAGAAGGAAATGGAAAATCACTCTAGTATCTTTGCCAAGAAAACCTCAAATAGGGTCATGAAAAACTGGACTGGAATGAAAAATGACTGACAACTTGTTCTTACTAAAAGGCAAATCCTAAAGATGGTAAATGGAATCTGGAACATTCAAGGTTCACGAGTTGATTGGTGGAAACAGAGACTTGTACCTGTAACGGAAGGCAACGTAAGTGAGGGGAGTAAGCACAAAGGTAGTGTTATACTACGCCCTCCCATTGACCCTGTTGTCAGAGAGATTGGACTAGTAAAGGACAATACATTCAACATGGACATACTTAAGACAAACATATAAATAGAAAGATAGCTATCAGAGGCAACAGGCAGCCGCAAGGAGAATAACTTCTTACAGAAATGAGAAATGATGGCCATGAACTCAAAAAAGAACTTTCAAAAATCAGGAGCTATGAGTTTACCCTGAGGAGGGCAGTTAGCTCCTTACCACTGGTGGTCATCATGAAAAAACAGTGGATGCCACTTCTCAGCTATGTTATAGATTTAATTCCTAAATAAGAATGTATTTGATTTGATTAGATAATCCCAAAGATCACTTTCAGTTGTGAGACTGAGATTCTCTAATGTTAACTGTTTGCAGGATGTCACCATCTTCTGCAATAGACATTGGTTCTGAATTTCTTATAGACTCATGATTAAGAGAGAAATTAAAAAAAATTTGGTAAAAGAAAAAAAAGATTCACTGAGTGACAATTTTAAATGGAATCAAGTTGCTAGGTTCAGATTAATTCCATATTAGGAAAGTTTATAGATATGATACTCAAATCTCTAGAAGCAAATTTTTAAATCTCAAAAAAATGAGAGATGCCAGAAGCTCAGATAAAAATAAATATTCTTTCAGCTACAAAATAAGAAGGAAATATAAGTTCTTGGAGTTATAGATAATGAATGATGATTACTAGTAAAGAATAATGTAACTGAAATCAAGCCTTGAAAAAATAATTTCATTTCCTTTTTGATGATGTTATTAGACTTACAGAACAAGAAATCATTTATATAGAACACTGATTTTAGAAAAGGGGATTTGAAAAATAGAATTGTGGAATGTTTGCTGATGAAATGGGGGAGAAAGTTTAAGATCAGTGATTGAATGTGGAATTATTTCTGGTTAAACAGCCTTGAGAGTCAGTGTGATACAATGGCCAGGCAGCTAACCTTGGAACAAGAAAACCTGGCATCGAGTCCTATTCCTGACAGATATTGGCTATGGTCCTGGGCAACTCACGTAACCCCTCAGTCCTCTAGGCCAGTGATGTCAAAATCACATCAAACCAAGGGGTCATTAAACCATATATAAGGATGGGGGCCACATATTGACTGAGAAAATCACATACAAACATTATCAATGTTCTGTTGTACTTTTATTTGTTTTGTTAAATATTCCCCAATTAAATTTTAATCTGGTTTGGGCTGCATCCAGGAGTATAGCAGGCCATGTGTTTAACAACTTAGACAACTCAAAGTATAATTTCAAGAGAAAGTGAAGACCACCATTTACAGAGGGAGTTGTCTTCCCAAGGAATCCCTAAAATCAATCACAGATCCATGCCCTACCCTTAACCCTAATAACCATGGCCAAGCGTGTAATGATTAATCATCATTGTTAACTTGGAAAGAAGTCTCTAGAGGTCTAGGGAATTGAAGATTGTATTTTGTAACTGGCCTACTCAATATTTTTATCAACAACTTGAAGGAAGACATAAAAGATAAAACTTGTGGATGGTACCACAATGGAATGGACAGTTACCTGGCCTTTTTGAATCAAATTCAAAAAGATTTTGACAGATTTTTTTTAAAGTGAAAAAGTAAAAATAAAATGCAATAGGAAAGATATAAAGTCATGATGGAGACTAGATAGCCAGACAGACAGAAGACAGACAAATTGTGTTTGTCCTTCATTGCCGAAGAAGACTATGCCATCAGAGAAATGATGACATGTCTTGCACTTGACTTTGTTTTGAGTGAGGAGGAGCTGTGCAGGTCAACAGCCTCTCTTCTCCTTCAGAGCCATCTGAATCCAATTACCAGATATTCATCAGGATGACTGGAGATGACCCAAGATGAGGCAGTTGGGATTAAGTGACTTGTCCAAGGTCATGCAGCTAGTGAGTATCAAGTGTCTGAGGTGAGATTTGAACTCAGGTCCTCTTGACTCCTGCACTAGAGCTCTATCCACTGCACCATCTAGCTGCATAGATAGATATAGATAGATAGATGGATAAGAGATATGGCACTTATATAATCACTTATGTGCCAGACACTGTTAAAAATATTAAACTTGATAGTTGAGACAGTCTAAAAGTTAACTCAATAAAAATAATGACAATAATAATAATGACAATAGTTTTAGACTTTAGAGTAGAGTTGTAATTCATTTCTTAATGATTATCTGTCTCCCTCTACCCCAGAAAAAATTTGGACAGACCTAGGAGCAACAACTTTATAACTAATTATTAATCAGAAGTAAATGGTTGCAAATTTAATTGGAAGTTTTTGAATTGTCTTTGTTCTCCAATATTTTGTGGAACATGAAAACGTGGATACACGGAGCAATGTAGATTTTTTTAAAAATATAGTGATGATTGGTGTATGTTTATAAAACCTTCTCCACACTGAAATCTCAGAATGATAAACATTGCATCTTTCAAAATATGGAATCAATGATTTTCCTAGGTCTATATACTTATAAATGTGTTAATAAATGCAAAATACCACATATTTTAATATCTTTATGTATGTTATATATATGCGTGTGTACACAGATACACATACACACATATATATATATATATATATATATATATTGGAAGGAAGAAAGGACTAAGCATTTACATAACAATACCACATGCGATGCACTGTATCAAGTGCTTTACAAATTTTATTTCATCTGATCCTCACAACAACCCTTCAAGGTAGGTGCTATTATTGCTCTCATTTGACAGCTGAGGAACCTGAACCAGACAGAGAGTTCAGTGACTTGTGCACCTAGTCACACAGCTAGTAAGTATCTGAGGCCAGCTTTGAAGTCAGATGTATTTAACTGAAGCTGAGCTCAGAGCTCTGTCAACTGCACAGCTTAGCTGCCTATGACAAGGAGATTATATGTAAAATGTGTATATATACCCATATATGCATGTATACATGTGAAAAATAAATTACCTGACCCTTTTCCATATATGTATATGTGTATTTAGCCATTTAGGTCTATACTTTTAACTTGCCCAATGAAATGAAAATGGAATAGCAAATGTGGTGAGTAGGAAGATAAAGCTAAAAAGGCAAACAGTAGGGAGGGATTGAAAGGGATAAAGATAGGAATGATTTTAAAAAAATCTGAGCACCTGCCTTGCCTGAAAAGTTAATTTGAAAGATATGTTAAAAGTGCTGGAGGCAGGTGGCACTAATTCAAATTGCCCGGGCAATGTTCATTCAATCTTCTAACACACTATGAAAACACAAACCAGGGAAATCACAGAGAATGAGTGATAATGTTGTCAGGATCCAGATGACTTTATTTTTCCATAGTTAATATGTCCTAGATTCCAAATAGTATATCTTACATGTAGGAATGGAACATGATCTAAAGAAAAAAGCTAAATTATTGATTTACAATAGACCTCCTTAGAAAATGTGTTCATTAAACAATCATTTTAAATCCTCAATAAGTATTGCAGAGTAAGTATATTACATGTGTAAATAAAGGGATTAATAAAAATGCTCAATTATGATTGCTTTTTTCTTTACCAGTGCTAATATCCTATTGATAAAACACACAGGTCAACTCAACTTCATAAAAGTCATAAACTGACTGATTGATAAAAATCATTTTAGGCAGGGGGAAATGCCACAATTTGAGCTGAAGGTCACAAAAAAGAAACAAAGACCATTTGGCAGGAGGGAAATTCAGAATGAATAAATAATGATGAAAATAAAACAAGGTAGCAGGATTAAAAATAATATCCCTTCCTCTATTCACCATGTCTTTCACCTGGTGATAATATAAACATTAATTATAATCTTACAGCATAGGATCGAGGAGACCCTATTATTACACTTGTGTTACAAATGAATATGCCAAACTTAGAGAAGTTATGGTTTGTTGATTTTGGCCTGTGTTTTCAGAGTACTAAAGTGTTCCAGGCAAAAAGGCAATCCTGTGAGAAACTGAGTCCTGGGAAAGGAGGAAGTTTCTTTATAGATAAAAGATAATACATGTGAAGTGGGATGGAATATTATAGCCACCAGAGCAGGAGCAGGGAGAAAGGACTGAAAGGAAGACACATTTGATAGGTGCTTTTCTCAAAGTAACAAATCTGTTTTGCAGCCCTATTAGAATTGCAAGGAACCTCAGAAGTCATCTAGTTCAACCCATAAGTGAATAGGAATCACTTTTCTAATATCCCAAGAAAGTATGTCCCACAGCATCTACCTCCAGATAAACTGACACCTGGGAAAAACCTTAATTTAGAAAGGCCAAGGTCACCCACTGCACCGTGGGCCATTGCAAGGCCACCTTGACTTTTCTCTTGCCATTAGGCTCTGATGACTCTGAAGGAGTGAGGCTTTTAAGTTTGTGCAGTCTGCCTCGCTTAAATTCAATTCAATTGCAAGTCGATGTTGTTACTTATCCTTCATTCTCAAAGAAGACCAATGACAACACCTGAAGATCTATATAGCAAAAGAGAAACCAGTGGTTCCAAAGAGACCTCATTCCATTTTTGGATAGGTCTAATTTGACCTCCTTCCAGGAGGTCAAAAACCTGCCTCTCCGCACATCTCACTCCTTGTTCCTAGTTCTGCCTGTCAGGGATAAACCAGATAAATTTAATCCGTCTTCTACCTCAAAATATCTCCCCACTTACATGCAACTCAAATATTTTCTTAGGCATGATGAATATTCATTTTCTTCAATAGAATTTCATAGGGCAGGGTATTATCGTCTCCTCAGCATCCCAGTCACCCTGTTTTAGAAACATTCCAGTTTCTCAAAGCTGAATGTGCAATGCAGAACGGAACACAATTCTCTGTTTTTACCAGGGCAAAGTGCCCTCATATTATCATCTCCCTTAATAGATACTAAGCTTCTCTTAATAGAAACTGAGATGGCCTTAAGGCATCAAGGCCTAGTGAATTGAAAGCTCACCTTGGAGCCAGGAAGATTAGCATTCAAAGCCTGCTCCTGACATATACTGACTGTGTGACACCGCAAGTCAATTAACATTTTCATGTCTTATCTATTTGTCTAAGACTATAAACTGCAGAATGAATAGAGAGAATTTCCTTATCAGAGAGTTCACTATGTCAGTGAAAACACAGATCTAGGTCCTATCACTAAACCATAATGGTGTTCAATAAAATATGGTATTGAAAAAGTAAACTGCTATTATCTGCGAAAGGAAGGCCCAAGGGCAGAGATTCTAACCTCTGCTCCAAAGAGCTTCCATGTTATGCTTCTTCATTTGTAAAATATTGCTTATATTTGTTCACAGCTGATGAGAATTCACTGTGGTAATATCTACATAAAAAGTTGAAGAATGAGGATTCAATCCAAAGAATGATGCTTTGTCTACCAGATACAAAAAATAAGAGTTAAGTTGATTTTCACGGAATTGTCTCACTGACAAGTATTTTTCCTGACTCCTACAGTGGAAGACAACTTGTGAAACTGTTGTTAAGGCAGAAGGTAAATGATTGTCCCCCTTCCATCTGTGCTGCAGAAAGCTTTCAGACATTAAAATTAAAGCATCCATATTGGGACTGCTGAGGACAGTCCCATAATTTAAAGGCTAGAAAAACATCATAATAACAGTATTTACTCTGACATTTAGGACTCAAATGAGCAGTTCCCATTGTCACTGTGAGCTCTTCTACTTATTCTACTCATTAAAAAAGAGGCCAAATTATCACAGGACTTGTTTCTGCATAAAAGAAGTTGAAAACTTACTGCTTTTATAGATCTCTCTTTGAAAGAATATTTGCCCCTTGCAATTTTTAAAAAGTTATAGCATAGTGGGTTTGTTGTAATTCTAATGCTAATTTGTTGTATTTCACACCAGGGCCAGCCCTTCATGATGACACAATTGAGGATAACTAATGTAATATGTTTTAAGAGGCAGAACAAGGCTCCACCTTTCCCAAAATATCTTTTCCTCTAGGCTAGTATTTCCTTGTCCTCCCTCCCTCATTTACATAAAACTCCTACCACTAACTTCACAAAGGTAGAGTAGACAACACAGGAGGAAAGTATGTCTTCTGAAGAACATTGTTAAAATGAACTTTTGCCACCTATGAGGGCAAGGAAAGCTAACTATCAATTGATTACTCCAGTTCTTCTATATTGAGGGATTAATGTATGGTGGTTTATTATAAAAATAACCTATCTCAGAAGGGAAGAGATAAGAGTGGTCATTTTCATTTGTTTCTTCTTTCAAACTACTCTAACTTACCCGATTATATCATTTTACCCACAAGTCTACAAGCTTTTACAGCTTCCTATCATCAATAAAATCTCGTTAAAACACCTCTTTTAATTACTGTGGATAAAGGAAGCCAGAATATATATTAATTAAAAAACCTATTTATTGTTATGATATATGTATGTATGTGCATATATCTGTATATATGGATGCAGATAAACTTGTTTTTTTGCTTTCAGTATCCTTTTGTTGGATTTAAATGTAGATTTTGGGATAGTTTCAGCGCCATAGGAAGATCAACATGTTCAAGTAAAACATGTTTATTTTTATTAATCTTTTGGATTCATTCAAATTTATTCTCAGAATAAATAATGAACCTAATGGCACAATAGAAGAGAATTAAAAATTGAATTTGATCCATCAATTGTGTAAAAATAATTTTATAAAAATACAAAATGTATACAACTATCTCAGTGATTCTATAGGTTCCCTATTCTCAACTGTGCAGTTTTCAATTTTATATTCTTAGTTTTCTTTCTTTATTTTTGGAAAACAAAGTAATGAAGTCTTAGATGCACATGTAGAATTTGATGATAGCATCTTAATACCATCAGCAGTCTCTTTAAGATGCCAAATCCCAATAACAGAATGTCCAGGTATAGAATGTTTAACAATCTCTGCCTGTTCTAGAATCTAGTTCGATCACAGGATCATAGATTTAGAGCTGTCAGGATCCAGAAAAGGCATCAAGTTTAACCCCCACATTTTATAGATGAGGAGACTGAAACTCAAAGTTATGAAATGCTGGCCCATGATACCACAGCCAGGTAAGCACCTAAAACAGAATTTGAACTGAGATCTTCCCAACTCCAAGTCTATTATTCTATCCACTATGCCATGTAGTAAATATGCCAGGTATTTTCAAATGCTTTTAGAGACCCTTTCCAGAAAAGTACTGCAATGTGGGATAAATTTCCTTTTTCAAATATCATATCTTTAAAAAAATAAGAGAATCCTTTCCAAAACCATGCCACATTAAAATAAAATATTAATCAAACATAATTTGGTTCTTCAAGTTTCCAGAACAAATCCCATTATTTTTGGTAATATATCACTTTCTAAACAAAATTATTTTTTACCCCAGTAATAAATGTGTGTGTGCCTGTGTGCATTTTTAGCTAACCTATCTAAAATGTAATGGAAGAATAGAGTGTAATGAATCAAACAGACAAAGGTAAGTATTTGAGAATAATAATTTGAGAATAATTGTCAATCCACTGCCTCAAACAGTGTCCATGCCTAATTCCAGAATTCCCTATCATTTTATGGCATGATCAATATTTAATGCTTAAAAAGTCATTGTCATAAAATCTTCCCGACACATTACACATCTTAAAACATGTCTCTAACAAATAATTTTCTCCTTAAAGAGGAACAAATCTTCATTAAGTCTGGAAGTAGTCTATTATTTAGAAACCGAAAACTCAGAGGATAAATTTGCTTTGAGTTGTTTCAAGTAGTCACTTATGATCATATTCTTTATCTGCAAAATTAAACTGTAATTACTAAAAAAAGAGATCATCATTATGAATGAGAAATCTTGTAAAATTATGTATACTATTTACTTAAATTAATTGAAACAAAGTAAGTTTTACATTACCGTGCAATCATTGGGCAATTTGTGTTTTCTGACTATTGCAGAATCACTTTAAAGAAACTGACTTAATTTGACCAAATTTGTCACAATACTAAAGGTTATGAACATACACATAAGCCATATTTTGTGGCATAAGTCAAATAAGATTTCAGTCATAAACTCTCCCCCTCAGAATGTTGCCATTTTAAATATGATTTCAAATTCTGGGCCGAGATTCTGAGAAATCAATTATATGTATGATCATGTGCTAAAACCTAGAGTTTCATCTATGGTTTAGTCTTAAACCAAAATGGCAGATGAAAGTTATAAAATGAGTATATCTACAAGCATTTTGGAAAGCTTTTAAGAAGCAAAAATGTATGAATAATTTGTTGAGATGTATTTGCACTGCGTGGCAACTATAGTCACAGAAATTCTTGCATAAAATATAGCATTCCAATATCTTAAGCAGGAAACGTTAAAGTATTTTGCAATAAGAAGAAACTTTCAAAAAAAAACATTTACAGATTGTTGATAGAAATATTAAGAAGTAACTGAATGATATGACCTCTTTCAACTCAACTTCTTGGTCATCTGCCTGTTCCACAATAACTTTTGAAGAATTTGACTTATTTTCACTGAGACTCCATGAAGGGGTCTCAAGATACACAACTTAATTTTCTCAGCCTATCCAATTGTAAATATTGAATAAACGCCATATTCTAAGTACTATGCGGGCACAGAGACACATGGATATGGATCCTTTTCTAAAGTGGTTTATGGAACATTTGGAGTAAAAATGATAAACAAACACTGAAGAACATGGCAGTTTTTAGCTGTGAAGGATGGTGGCTCAAATTCTGCTATCTTGAAATAGATTTATTTATGATAAAAGTCATCAAGTGGACATATTATCTGAGTTTTCATTAAAAAGGATCTTATATTTCCAAATTATTGGATAGTTTGGTTATTCATTTGTGTTCCCACTATAAGTAATTTGTGAATCTGAAATATCAGACTGCGTAAATTATTTAAATTATCAAAAGATAATAATAAAAGATAGTATTAAGCTACAAGAAAACTTTTTAGGTTATGAAGTACAATACAAACCATTATAAACTCACCTGGATATAGCTGTTTTGTGGGGGCACTGATCTGTGCTAGCTTTGTAACTTTATAAGCAGTATCTGAATCTTTTGAATTCCTCCTGTTTGTGCAGAATCCTGCTGTTTTTGATATTCCCTCTGGTGAATTATGAAAGTCTAATGCTTTTAGTACATCAACTGGGGTAGCTGGAAAAAAAAAGGAGAAAAAAAGATTACTAGGTCTGATAATCTGACATAAGAAAATGCAGGTTTTAAATATAATGAGTGTTTCAATATAATAATCAAAAGAGGCAAATAATAATCATCCATCATTTGGCTACATAGTTATCTGATATTTTAGGGCAAGATCTTTTCATAAATGAACTGTCCAAAAAAACAGAAAGGAACTAAAATCTATGGGAAAATAATGAAAAACAATGTAGTGCTGTTAATACTATATCCTTTGTAATTTACCACGAACCATACATAAACAAATATTTAGGGAGATTGGGAATTCAAACAATTAAGAGAGATAGTCTAAGAGAATTTATTAATTATTCATATAATTTTTATTAATTCTGAGTAATGAAATTATTGTAGATATGCTGTAAACCCATATTAATCATCTTCCTGTTAGCATCTAATTAATGTATCATCCAACTGTTTAAGGTGTTACTAACACTGACATTAGTATATTTAACTTTTTTTCCTGATAAATAAATATTGTTCCAATAAATTTCTATTCAAATATGTTATCATAGCCTGGATCCAATTAAGCACAACCTTTCACATCTGCTATAATGCTGAAAAGATCTGACTATGGAGATAGTTAAAATGTCTGTTTCACTAGTACCTGCCTAGCTAAGCAGAGAAGGGTTCATTACCAGTAGGCCATTCATTTGGCAATAAATTCTTTTTCCATGGCAATCCATGAAATTAAGAAAAATACAAAATTTCCCTTAGTCCTGAGAAGCCCCTTTTTGTTTCTGAAATGAGGGTGATAAAAGGACATAAAAGGAGGCAAAGGCAGTTTATAAGATGCTAATAAATATTAACTCACTTGTTAGTATTGTAAATGAAAGGTCCTTATTTAGTGACCATCTGGTTGCTATATTAATGAAGGGACCAAATCATATTCACCATGAATGAAAACAGGAGGAAAATAAACATGGCTGATTATTTATATGACTTCCAGATACTTCTTAGACAGGCAAATTCAGGAAGAGTTGACAGAATTGCTTTTCCAAAGACAATAAGAAATATCATTTCATGGGACATTTGGGCAGTAGAGTTAGGAGCAGCATTTACAAAAACTACCATGGAAAGAACTGGAGTTTTTTGATCTCATCTGTTGTAGATGATGAGGTAGAGAAAGTCTACAAAAATCTGAATAAGACACTTCAAAATAAAATAGATTTCAATGAAGAACTGAGCACAGGGAAAAGATGAAAAATATTTTGGGAAATTGTGAAAAACATGTTGGGAAATTATGTTCAAAAGTAAGAAATGAAAGTATCCAAAGGCATTTCAGATGACTTAAAGGGCTGTCTTTATAACAACCTTAGACAAATGAGTCAGGAGGTACTAGATGTGATAAACACCTCTCCCAATTTTATTAATTCATTTAAGTGTACAGAAAAAAGACTGGGTACTGAAGTGCGGAGTCATCACAATATTAGCTGTCCTTGTTCAAATATTTCATCATTATGTAGATGTGGAGGTGACCCTTTCACCTTTCAGACTCTTTCACCATGAGATAGAGCTTCTTGAAGACTATACCATATGAGCACAATTACAGCTCCTAACAAGTTAGCAGATCAGAATCAATGTCCAAGAAAAAGAATTTTTAAAAAAAGACAAAGAAAGAATGAAAATGGAGACATCTGCCATTAACATATTTAAATAAATTTGACCAAAAAAGAGGATTAGGTAGAAGATTAAGAAAGTATAATCAACATAAATCAATTGCCATAGGAAAGAGATCAAAAGAATCTAGAAAGTACCTTAGCTAAAGTACATTTGAATTTGTCACTAAGTAGAGAGTTATGGCAGCCAACCACCAAATCCAGTTAGGACACAAGCTTAGGTGTAAAATCTCACAGTTGCTCAATTCAAAGGAAGGTAAGAAGAAAAAGGTCAAAAAAAACCAATCTATATAGTAACTACAAAAACATAAAAGAAAATAAAAATAGCCTAACTATCCATAAAAGAAAAAAAAATAATAAAACAGGTTCAAGAATGCTTATGGTTCAGAATATAATATGTAGTTCACTAAATCATGTTGTTACACCAGTGCAGATACCTTGGACCAACACCATGCATGGACAGCAAGGGATAATCAGCTATGCCCAGAGTTGAGCAAGAAGAGGAGGAGAAGTTAGATTATTTGTGGGCAATTTCCTAGTGTTTTTAATTATCTCAAGGTTCTCCTCGAAACAAATCTTGTTAACAATATTCTTTTCCTGATGCTGTATGACTGCAAGTCATGAAATAACATGAGCGAAGGAAAATTGAAGGTCACCCAAAAGGCAAGGGAGAGGCTCATGGAGGGCATGAGAGAGGCAACTTCAAGCATGTCATCAGACAAATGTGTAACTGGAAAAGAAAGATGGCCAGTCACATAGACTAGATGGCCTGTTTTCCATTGACATTCATGCAATTTTGTGAAACAGAGCAAAACCTATAGAATAATTTAGTGACTGACAACCTGTGGGAGATTTATAAGAGGAAATTATACCAAATATATAGGTATAAATGGCCTGCTATCTGCATCGTAGGAGGGTAAACTTACATTAATGAGGTCATAGGTCTATCAGCCAAACCTTGAATATCTAGAAATATTGGCACAATTGTCATTTTAGAGCAATTTTCCCTGATAAAGACATCATTTCTCAAAAATATAGGAACCAGAGTCAAATTAATAAAAACCAGAGTCATTCTCCTATTGATACATGGTCAAAGGTTATGAACAGGAAGTTTTCAGAAGAAGAAATCAAAGCTATTTAAGGTCACGAAAAAAACATTCTAAATCACAATTGATTAGAAAAATGCAAATTAAAACAACTCTGAGGTACCACCTCACAACTATCAGAAATGACAAATGCTGAAAGAGAGAAGGGAAATAGGCATACTAATAAACTGTTAGTGAGTTATGAACTGGACCAGCCATTCTGGAGAACAATTTGGAACTATGCCCAAAGGATGATAAAACTGTGCATACCCTTTGACCCAGCAATACCCCTACTAGATCTGTACCCCAAAGAGATTTTTAAAAAAGCAAAGGGGTTTACGTGTACAAAAATATTACAACAGCTCTTCTTGTAGTGGCAAAGAATTGGAAATTGAGGGGATGCTTGTCAATTAGGGAATGGCTGAACAAGTTGTGGCATATGATTGTGATGGAATACTATTGTGCTATAAGAAATAAGAGTAGTGATTTCAAGGGAAAAACATGGCAATACCTATACGAATATTGATGCAAAATGAAGTGAGAACTATAAGATCATTGTGCACAATAACAGTAATGTGATTGCGATGATCAACTGTGAAAGATTTGGCCACTTTGATCAATAAAATGATCCAAGATAATTCTAAAGGACTCATGATGAAAAAATGCTGTCCTCCTTCAGAGAGAGAAATGAGGAACTCTAAGTGCAAACTGAAGTAGAGTTTTTCTTCTTTTTACTTTCTCTCTCTCTCTAGTCCTTCCTTCCTTTTTTTGTGATATGGCTAAAATAGAAATATCTTGTACATGATTTCACACGTATAATTAATTGATATTCTTCTTGCCTTCTCAGTGAGTGAGGGAAGGATGAGAGGGAAGGAGAGAATCAGGAACTCAAAAGTTAAAAAGAAAAGGATGTTTAAAATAAACAATAAATTTGAAAAAAGGATTACTACATGAGGCACTGTGATAAGCACTATGTAAGACATATAAGAACAAAATAAGTTTCAAATGAGTGTTATAGGATGTTATAAAGTCTAGAGAAAAGAAAGATCAATTCTAATTAAAGTGTTCAGTGAAGGTTTAATAAAGGAGGTAATATTCCCCTTAGAGTGTTAGTCTCATTAGTTAATTAAAATTGAAACAATGTGGAAATCAAAAAATTACACTACTACATAAAACCCTTAAAGACTCTTTGTTTGGAATGTCTTGTGTTTTCTCCACTTGACAACATCAGTAATGACTATATGGTCAGGGTCAGGGCTAGTTTTAGTCCAGAGTAATTCCATTACCATAATCCCTCACATCTATTCAACAAAGTAGAAAGTGACCAATAATACATTTTTAAATTGTACATTATATTCCTATTTCATTTTACTTATTTTGAGATGGGACCTTCCTATCTTAACCAGATTGAATTTGTAATAGTCATTCATAGGTTTCAACCCAATGTGGATCAGAATTGAAGTTTTGACCTGCTCTGTTTTTCCATCATTGACCATTTCACTCATCCTTAGGTAGTTTGGTGGCCCTCTACTCACAGAAACTCACAGTACTGGTGTGGGATTTAGTGTAGATACTAAATCAACATTAGCCTTGGGGTAGCTCAGAATTCCTGATCTCAAACAATCCACCATCTTAAACCTCAACTTCCCCTAACAGCAAGGATTTCAGGAGTATACATCAACACCCAACTACACTTTTCATCAAGTGCCACATGTATTATAATAAATATAAATGGGACATATATTATTGTATGTATGTTTAAGCATTAAGCACTTCAAGCATTGTATAGATTAATATGGATAGTAAATTGCAAAAATTACTTCGTAAGCCACCATTACTGCCCAGGTGTTAATTTTTTTATGATGATGCAAACTTTTTGAACTTCTGAAAGAATTTTATTGTAATGTCCATTATAATCACATATTCACCATTCATCATATAATCACATATATTACCATTCGAACTTTCCCATGGTGAAAGGAATTGCATAGAATAAAATGAGATATATTGAGAAGAGTACTCAATGGGGTGTAGAAAAAGCAACTGGCCTTGGTGTCAGAAGACTTACTATCCATGATCTGGCACTTATTGGATCCTTATCTGTGACCTCAGATATGTCATTTAAATTCTCTGACCACTAGTTTCTTCATTTATAAAATAGTAATATTTACATTTGCTGCTTGATAGAGTTGTAACAAAAAGTCTTTTTCAACCTTAAAGCATCATGTAAATGTAAAATAATTATTGTTGTTATTTTAATCATGTTTAATCATTTGGCATAAAAGCATGCATCTGTACCTGTTGGTAGTTGTGAAAATCAAATAAAATAACATATATAAGGTGTTTTAACAACTCTAAAATCCTATATGTTAGCTGTTATTATCATTTATATATATCATTAGTACTAATTTATATTATATAATCATGTTGATTACGTGACCCAATATTAATTTCATCTATTTAATTAAATATTATCTGTGTTAATTCATTTTATATAATAATATTTATGTTGTTAATGATATTATTCCTCTTCATCTTTATGCTTTCCTCTTTGGAAGACTAAGGAAATTTAGCAATCAAATTCAACTCATTTATTGAGCATCTGCTATCTGCTATGAACAATGTTGTGTGCTAGTGACTAAAACAGAAAAGTACTTGCCTTCAAGGAGATTACACTCTACTATAAGAAAATAGGATGTACACAGATAAATAAATATAAAATAAAACATAAAATATAAAAAACTATAAAATATAGTGAGTTGGCACAGTAAAAAGGCAGAAAGCCTAAGTTCAAATTCAGCTTCAGACTAAATTGCTGCATGATCCTAGGCAAGTCACAACCTGTGGATAGCATTGGCATCTATCTTCCAGGGCTGTTGCGAAGATCAAATGAGATAATACTTGTAAAGCGCTTAGCACAGTGACCAGAACATAGTAGATAGTTAATAATGTTTATTCCTTTCTCCAAATTTGGGAGAATAGAGTATTAAACACTGAGAACTTTGAGGAAAGGCCTGTGTAGGAGGTGGCAATGAAACTGAGCCTTGAAAGGGAGACTGGTGATTCAAAGAGTCAGAATATAAGTATCTTCCAGGAAATTGCATAAAGTTTCTCAGAAAAACTCAAAAAGAAATGCAAAATGAAAGAAAAATAATTAAAATAGCTATAGGACTTTCAAGTTTACAATGTGCTTTACATACATATCTCATTTGATAAAATGTATCTTCTACCTTGTATGCTTCATTTACATTTTCTGCTTTGATTTCCTTTCAACAATGGACATGTAACAATCTGTGCATAAACCAAACCCTTGAAGACCTCTAAGAACATTAAAGGGATCAGCAAGTCTTTCTTGGTTGGCCCTAAAGTCGCCTTCAAATCTACTACTGAGAGTGTTAAGATGTCAGGGCAAATACAGAAAGGGCCACTTGAGGGGACTTCTGAAGAATCATATTAATGATCCATAATTTTGTTATTAAGACATTAGAAAGAACACAAAATGATAAAGTGGATAAAGAGTTGCCCTCAGTACAGGAAAACCTGGGTTCAAGTGCTACCTGACATTCTGGCTGTGTGACCCTAGTCAGCTTCTCAATGTTCTAAGTAATTCTCTAAGATATAAGTTGCAGAGAAGTAACAGAGTTGTATTGATAGGAGTTTCCTTTCTTAAGAATGCCCCAAACCAATGATATTACGAACATAGTCATTATTCTGCTCCTCTCTTTTACATGGATGTTCCATGATCTAACTCTACAAAAAATTAAAGAACCCTAGCTCATGTCTAATTATGTAAAAATAAAAAGTGCCAATTAATGGATCCCTCCCCCACCCCAAATAGAAAACAAGCTTCTCAAGGATACGCATTTTTATCTTTCTGTCCCCCAAACCTAATATCCCCTCTGCACATTGCAGAGACAATAAATACTTGTGGAATGGAGGAGAGACTAGTCAACTTCTCCACTGGGATGTCACAGAAATCTGACCTTGGTTCTGTTGTTTAGCATTTTTAATTCATGACTTAGAGGATACAAAAAACAGAAGGACAGCTAATATAATGGATGGAGAATCAGAATCTCAAAAAAATATTTCTGTAAGCTGTGGTCATAGACTAAAGTTGATTAGAAATAATGTAAAGTTTCATACATATGTTTAAAAGTTCAGCTTCACAAATATAGGATGTAGAAGAAGTTGCCTGAAGCAGCTTTACCGCATGCTAACTGAAACACCAGAAAGTCCCTTTAGGTTTTTCCCTTCCCTTAATGACCTCATTGCAACAATTTAGAAGACATTTGACATTGCATTATGGATTCAATTGATAGCACATGGTGGAAAATGTAGGCTACTGAATTGCCAACTTGGTAATAATCATGAGTAGTTACTAATCATATTATCTAATTTAAAAGAACCTTACAAATAGGATTCCAAACTCAAAGAAATTCATGTACATACATCTTTTCTCTTCTCTAGGCTAAACATACCCCAGCACCTTCAACTAATAATCCACATATGACATCGACTCTAGGATGTTCATCATTCTGGTTGCCCTCTTCTGGTAATTGTCCAGCTCATCAGTGTCTTTATTAAACAGTCGCACCCAGAAATAAACATAATACTCCCGGTGAGGTCTCACGAGGGTAGATTAGGGGGGACACATCACTTCCTTAGTCCTCAACTACACTCCTATTAAGATGGCACGAGATCACGTTAGCTTTTTTGGCTACCATATCAAACAATTAACTCATATTGAGCTTGGAGGCCACCAAAATCTCAATATCTTGTCCAAAACAACTATTATCTATATATGTTACACCCATTTTATACATATGAAACAAGCACAAAGAGTTTACATTTATCCCTAATGAATTTCACATTATTAGATTTAGCCCAATGCTCACCTGTCAAGATCCTTCTGGAACCTTACTCTTTCATGTGCTTAGATGTCCCTCCCAGCTTTGTGTAATCACCAAATTTCATGAGTGTATCATCAACAATTTTATTGTACCAAGCACAGATTCACTCCTCTGAAGACCTCCTATCACATTGATATCAAATTATTAACAATTACTCTTTGAAAATGGCCATCCAGTCAGTTCTGAACTGATCTGATTATACTATCTAATCTATAGCTTGTCGTCTTCTCCAAAAGAATAGCATGAGATACTTTATTAACATCTTTGCTAAAATCCATGCAAACTACAGCCACACTACTCTGCTCATCTACCAGTTTAGTAATCCTGGCTTTTCTTAAAAAAGGAAAAAGAACAGAAATAAGAGTAATCTCCTGTTCTTTAAGAAGCTAATTGGCTCCTTGTAATCACCATTCTTTTTCTACATGTTTGCCAACAATCTCTTTAATTCTGTGTTCTAGATTCTCCCTAGGAATCAAAATCAAGTTCACTGACCTATAGTTCATAGAATCTATTTTGTTCTTTTTTTTTAAATTGAGGCAGTATTTACTATATTTCGTTTTTGTGGCAATACCTCTCCTATATTGGTAGCTAGAATAAAGTGATGGGCATAGAGTCAGGAAGACCAGAGATCAAATCCTGCCTCATATACTTGCTAACTTTGTGACCCTGAGCAAATCTCTTAACCTCTAAGTACCTCATTTTCTTCACCTATAAAATTAAGATAATAATAGCACCAATCACTCAGGGCCATTATGAAGTTAAAATGAGATAATACTTATAAATACTTACAAAAATACTTATATAAAAGTGGTCTTCAAAACTTAAAGTGCTGCATAGATCCTAGCTGTTATTATAGGCAGTTAAGTAAGACAGTGAATACTGAACTGGGCCTGGAGTCAAGAACACCTGATTTTAAATCCAGCTTCAGATACTTACTAGAATTATTATTCTTGACAAGGCAATTCAACTCTATTCACTTCAGTTTCCTTAATTCTAAAATGAAGATAACAGAACCTACTTGTCAGGATTTTTGTGAGGAACAAATGAGAATATTTGTATCATTTTCATTCTCAAATGAGAATATTTGGGAAATGTTTAGCACAGTACCTAGAACATATTAAGAGTTACATAAATGCATAGTAATAGTAGTTGTAGTAGTAGGAGTAGGAATATCTTTCAAAGATCACTGAATATGATAGCAGTCACAATTGTTGATTCTTTTGCTTCCCAGTTTAGACCCTTATAACCCCTTGCCTGGACTATTGGAATAGACTTCTAATCTGCCTCCCTTCCACTCCAATCTACCTACTCCATATAACTGGAATAATGGTTTTCCTAATGTTTACATGTGACTTTATCATCAATCCCCATCCACTCCCCCATACTCAAATACCACTGGCTCCCTGGTACTTATAGGTTCAACTATAAAGTATTTTGTCAAGCATTTCAGGCTCTTCACAACTATTCTCATCTTCCCTTACTCTCTTTCATTCATTGTATAGACTAGCCAATGATCCAATTGCTTTTAGTCACATACCACTCTCCATCTCCTGTCTCCAAGCTTTATCCAGAATGCTCTTATTCCTTTCACCTCTGATTCCTAGAATCCCTCACTTTCTTTAAGGATAAGACCATTTCTTACAGGAGGCCTTTCCTGGTCCCTTTAGGTACAAGTGCCTTCCCCATTAAGATCATCTTCCATCTCTACATATATCAATATGTTGTCTTTCGCATTAGAAGATAAGCTCCTTGAGAACAGGGACTATTTTAACTTTGTCTTTGTATGCCCCATCACTTAGCACTATTCCTCTCATACATAAAAAGCATTTCATAAATGCTTGTTGATTGCCTGATGTCAACATGAACATTATTATCCAGTTTCAGCTCATTCTGAGCTCCTAATGCTAGGAGACTAGTCTCAAGTCATACTTTTATATTCATCCCATTTTCCTTCCTTGGGATTTAATCTCCTGAATGTGTAGTTCTTGTTGTTGTTTTACTTCAGTATAGGTGATGGACCTCTGAGCACCCTGTGTCATCTTTGTATTCAAAGGAAAGTACATAATGGAAGAACTGGACAGTTCACACATGGCCTTAGGAAGACAATCTTAAAGTCTACTTAAAAGGTAATGACTATTCCAGAGCACAGAATTTTTTTCATAGCCTGTATTATTTACAAAGCATTTTTCAAGTAGTGCTAGTTAAATAAATTGCATCTTTAATCAGAAGTTAATGTTTACTACGTAAGAATAGTATTGTTTCAACAGTTAAGAATAAATTACTGAGTAAATTTTTTAAAACCTCCTCAAAACCCAGTCTTCTGACTGATGTCTTGGAGAACATTATAGTGTTTGATTATTATACCACACATTGTATTGAAGCAATGCTTGGTATTAAATTGTGGTTTAGCTTAAAAATGCAGGAAGAAACATTAGCCTGGATTTTTGGAAACTTAAGAATTTAATTTTTAAGCAACAAAGTTCTCCTCCTATTGGCATTATGACAATTAAAATGTACAGTTTCAGAAAACAAACCAAATGCTCAAAAAGTTTTAAAACTAAAGGGCCTGTCTTTGTACATTGGTAGAAATAAAATCACCAATACTCATCAAATGTGTACTTGATTATGTGATAAATCAATGTTATAGCTACATATACTAATTAAGTAATGACAGGAAAACTTTCACTCGTCTTAAAATCAATTATGATAGACCCCTGAAATTTGACTTTTACTTATTCTTATTCTGATCTATTTCATGGTCTAGAGAGGGCCACATGATCCTATGTCCTACACTAAAGCCTTTGAGTTAGGGACATTAAATAAACTATCTTTGAAAGCAGACACCCTCATGTAGTTCCTGGGCAGATTCCAATCTCCTACAGTTGCCTTCCTGTCCCTGAGCTCTAACGCCACACCCCCATCTTCTTCCCAGCGGTCCTAACTAACCACCTCATCATCGTACAGTGAATGGGGAGTGGTAAAGCTGTTTTTGGAATTCAGCACAAAACTCTATGCCATTTCTCTTCTCATTCTCAAGTAACGCTAGCACTTTAGGATAGTAGATGAATAACCCAGGGAGTGTTCTTTAAATTAATGTGCCTAAAGCTCTGGTAGTTAGGATCAAAGACACAGTGGTCCTATCCACACCTGTAAAGTGAAAAACTGAGGCAAATGGAAAAATTTATTCTTAAAACAGACTATCAACAAAAATTTCCAGATAAGGAATATTTCTTTTTTCTGTTTTCCTCTTTATCCAAATCATTTCTGTAATTCTCCATTTCATTTCAGTTATTAAAACAAATCATTATTTTCAGAAACACTTTAAAAAGATCTTTATCTGGATATGTGAACTGCTGCTATTCACAAAATTAGTTTTAGAACCAGACAAAACCTTAGAGATCACCTAATCTACTGATTAATGACAAAATGTTTTCAATTCTATAGTGGGAAATCATTCACAACAAAAATCCATGAAAGTAGAGAAAAAAGGCTATATAGGAAATGCTTACCATTAACTCTGGGGCATTGATAGAATAAGTTTTATCCCTTTAACATATAGCTCTGTATTGTCAAGCAATATAGATGGAGAATAGGGCTCAATATTACATAATTTGTCAGAAATTAATATACATATTTTCACTGGGGATTTTCGAAGAGCACCATGATTTGGATGCAGAGATCTTCCAGATGTTATAATATGTGGAAGATATCATGCCAACAGCATCAATCACAGAAGTACAACAGGGCCTGACTCCTCAATTAAATCCTCGGCTCTTCATAAAAGATCGTGTTGTCAATCACACATTGAAAAACAAACACTAATTGATGAATTTTATCTATTGTCCAGGCCACAACATGCATTTTGATGAGCAATCCATTGAGTTAGTCTAATAGTATGTATGCATGAAACTTGTCAGTCTAAATACATGCATATATTTGCGTGTGAAGCAAAGACAGTAGGGCACAGTGGATAGAGAGCTAGCCTTGGAGTCAGAAAGATATGAATTCAAGTAGTGCATTGGACACAAACTGGCTGTGTGACCCTGGGTACGTCACTTAACTTCTTAGTGCCCCTAAACAACTCTATAAGACTCTCTCAAAACAAATTCACACCTACCTTCCTCACTGAGAGTTTCTTCTGGGTTCAGTGGCAAGATATAGATTGGGACTGGGGGGATGGCGCTGCATGCAGTGGGAGACCTTGGCCATTTCTTTTTCTTTTTTCAGTCAGCATAGGTAAGCATTCATTGAAGTTCCTCTGCAACTCAGTATATATGTGTGGTTGTTTTTGAGAGTAACTGTTGCTAAATAATTTATCACCTTTTAATCTACCTCGCAATAAGCTCTTCTGAGATATGCTGATCCTCAGAAAATAAATACACAGTTCATCATCATGCCAATACTTTATGCCTTTCTGGCGTGTCAGAGCTTTGCTCTGTTGGTATAGCTTTAGAGAATCTGGGGTCACTTACCATGATTGCTAGGTATAATACTGGGTATATATATTAGGCATATATAATAATTTGCATTCCTTGCTGAAGCACCAGATTTACTACATAAAAGTCAGATTTTTATAGTTCATTCAAGATATTCCAATTACATTGATATCCAGACCACAATTCACATTAGGGGGTTCCCTCCTATCAATCCACCAACAAACAAGGATTTATTGATTACTACATGACAGGAAATGTGTTAAGGGCTGTGGATACAAGATAAAAATAAAAATATTGCTTACCATCTAGGTAATATGGAGGCACACTCCATGCCTCAGTCAAAAGACCATCAAAGACAGGAATTTCTTCATTTACAACCTGTCTCCAAGTGTGACTGTTTAGGCCTTCTACAGTTTAGTTTCCAAAGTCTGACTCTTTTATCATCTGTACCATCTGGCTTGGGCTACTGCTCTCAATGCAGTTTCCATTCTGCTCAGCTACTACCACACTCTCAGCCCTGGCATTTCCTCCCCTAGCAGTGAAGAAGCCTGTACTGACTTCACAAGAATTCCAACCTCAACCTCACTGAAAGATAATGCCTACCCAGTTAAGCAATTATTTTCCACCACATAGTTACACATATTTCATACTAGAGCTGCCCAACCTCCCCACAGAACTGATTTTGAGAGGCACAGTGCAATAGTTAAGATTTCCTACATCATATGTGTATATGTATACTGACTGACTAAATCTGCCATATTGACACACTCAGCATATTATAATTCATAGAATTTATAGCTGAAAGGGATGACAGAATCATAGATCATTGATTTATAGCTGGAAGAGACATTATAAGGAAGAGAATAAGTATTTCTATAGAGCCTATGTGTCAAGCATTGCTCTAGCACTTTTACAAAACTAATTTTTTTATGAACAGTACCTTTTACATGCGTCATCAAGTACCATCCCTTTGTGTATGTGTGTATCTATATCTATTTAAGAAAGAGAGAGAAGAGAGGAGAGGGGAGAGGAGAGGAGAGGAGAGGACAGAGAGAGAGAGAGAGAGAGAGAGAGAGAGAGAGAATGGTAGTGGTAAAGCGGATGATAGAATGCTAGGATTGGTGACAGGAAGACCTGAGTTCAAATTCACCCTTGGACACTTACCAGCCGGTGAGCCTGGGAAAGTTACTTAGCATCTGTCTGCCTCAGTTTCTTCATTTGTAAAATGGGGACAGTAGCCATCTACTTCCTAGGGTTGTTGTGAGGATTAAATGAGATAATATTTATAAAGCACTTAGAAGAGTGCCTGGCACATAGTGGGTATCTGATAAATGCTTATTTCTTTCTTTTCCCCTTTTTATAGCACAGATAAGGAAACAGGTCTAAAGCAGTTAAATGACTTGGCCCATATCTTTTTACAAGTAGCTGAACTGGGATCCAAACCCACGTCACCAGATATATTGTTTTCCACTATACTACCATGGCTGAATGTAGTTGGTCACATTTTTATGACCAAGGGAAATAATATATGCATCTGAATGACAGTTACAATTCATGTAGAAAGGAAAAGAACCACAGGGAGTAAACTGAAGAGCTGGTTTAAATTCATTCCTTACTGCTTGTTGTGAAATTTGCTCCTCACTCCATTCTTTAAAATAGGCACATTATTCCAATTTTAAAGATGAGTTATGTAAAATTTAGTGATTTGCCTAAGAAGATAAGGATCTGAGATAAGACTCATATAATTTTTTCTGATGTTTTAGTACATTACAATTTTTTTCCAAAAGAGTAGGTAATGCCATTACTCCAATATTCAAGGCTGTGAATGATTAGAGAAATATAAAGGTAGCAGTCCATAGCAAAGCCATAAAAGGACACACACATCCCTTTTGTGATTCTGTATGTGGGTGGTGGTCATGATGTCTGGTCTTAAGTGACTCAAGGAATCAACTGTAGGCGTTTAAGATAATACCTAATTGTTACATGAAAAGGAATCATCAAAAAGGATCATTTATAATTTTTTAATCTCAGTATCAATATTGAGTTCAGTCATAATATTGAAAACAACAGACTCTGACTATGGTTTACTTAAAATGTCAATGAGTAGGATTAAAGTTAAGATAAGTACATATGTATGTCATCACCATTAATGATTATGCATGGACTAATCCTTTCAAGGAATCTTGGCGTAACGATATTGTCTCTATCACATAATTTGTACCTAAGCAGATCACTTTGAATTTCAATATTTTAATTTCCTTATTGAGTATTGCATAATAAAAAGCTAGAAGACATAGTGGATAGAAGGCTAGACCTAGAGTCAGGAAGATAAGCAGAAATCCAGCATCAGACACTTTGCCATGTAACCCTCATCAAGTCACTTAACCTTTGTCTGCCTCAGTCTCCTTATCTGTAAAATGGGGACACTAATAGCACCTATCTCCCAGGGTTGTTGTAAGGATAAAATGAGATAATGCTTGTAAAGATTTTGCAGACCTTTGAGTGCTATATAAATGCTAGCAATTATAATTAATATTATTACTCAAAAGACAAATCTCTACCACTAGATATGCTTTATGGTTTTTTTTTATAATTTCCTTAGAAGTTATCTGAAAGCAAAATTTGCTTTAATGTTTCAGGAGACTTTTGGCCTTTACAGTTTGGCCTGTGGTACTTTACAGCTGACCCCTTAGATAAGTAATAGCATCCATTGTAGCAGGGACTTAAACCATTGGTTTAATTCAGTTGAATAGCAAAGTAGTAGCCAACATGCTTATTATTTTCAATGTCTTTAAAATGACACTCCATACTAACTTAAAAAAATTAATGTCATTCCAAATATGATTGACAATTAGCCATACAATTTATTTTTTTCTCACTAGAAATATTTGTATTATTATTTGGTAAAGTAATTACATAATAGAAAAATAGAAATGAAATATATGTGTTTATTATTAATAATATCTTCAAGATAAAAACATGGAAAATAATCCTGAATAGAACAAGAAGATTCTTATTTCATTTTTTGGACTGGATCTATTTGTTATAGGGAACTACCAATGAGGAAAATAACTACCAATATAGATTAACACATGCTCTGCAACATAAAGTCATTAGATGTTTTTTAAAAAATCAGAACTGTGATTTTATTGAGGTAGGGAGCTCCTAATGAGGGATTTGTTCTAAAATGCAGGTCACCATCTTTTCTGTCTCTTCTCTTAGAGGGGTGCCTTGGGTACCAAGGGAAATACTAGCTCTTGGAAATGCAAGAGCTTAAATGAGAGGCTAAAAAGGCTTCCTGATGGTCACATGATCAGTATATGCTAGGGGTAGGTCTTAAAATCAGATCTTTCTGACTCCAAGGCTATCTGTGATAATAACAGTGCTTCTCAAGATTTATATTATATGTTACTAGTACATGTTAAAATTAAATATATAATGCTATATAATATATTATGTATAATATATAAAATGATTATATAATAAATATATATAGTATATACAAAGATTAACATATACCTATAACTAGCCAATGAAATAATTTAAGTAAAGCACTTTGCAAACCTTAAAGCATCATATTATTAAAGTAATTAAAAATAACAGCAATAACAAATAGCATTTATATAATGTTTTTAAGGTTTACAAAGTGCTTTAAATATGTTATCATACTTATTCCTCACAACAACTCTATGAGTTTCATATTATTAATATCTCCATTTTGTAGACAAAGAAATCGACTGGGAGAAGAGCCCAGGGTCACACAGCTAGCAAGTCCCTGAGACAAGATTAGAACTAACTCAGTTCTTTCTTACCCTAAGTCCAGTGCTCTATCAACTACTCTACCTAATTCTCTTTGATTGTATTACTATGATTAAATAACATGCTAACATAAATGAATATAGTTACATTTATACAAATCTGTGATTGCCTCAGCCTGAGACAACCTTGCCCTGGGAGTTCCATCTACCAGTGAAGATTTCTACCCTCTTTGATGACAGGATTATGGTTTTAGAGTTTGATGGGAGGTCATTAATACAACATCCCTACAAGATAATAGATCAACAGATGAAAGAGATCTCAAAAGCCTCCTGGTCCAATCTATTTGTTTTATGGATGAAGAAATTGAGCCACAGAAAGGTTAAATGAGTTAAGAAGGGGAGAATTTAAACCCAGCTTATTTGATGTTGAAGCAGAATTCTTTCTTCTTCTTACAGAATTCTGCTTACAGAATTCTGTAAAATATCATACTTTACAGATGAGGAACCTGAGATCTAGAATAGTTAAACATCTTGCCCAAGGTAGTAATTGTCAAAAATAGAATTCAAGCATGGATTTTCTGATTTAGTAGATAAATTTTAGGGAGCTGTCAGGTATCCTCAGGCTAAATAAATGACTTGATCAAGGTCACAGAGCTATGTTAGAGATGGAATTTGACTCCAGGCCCTGATTCCAATCCCAATTTATTATATACCATCTCTCTCACACACATGTGTATATACATGTAGATATATATATACATACACATGCATATGTATGTGTATATACATACATATATATGTGTATATATCTGGTTATAGCATTATGAGATGAATTTAGCCCATTATTATATATTTATATGTTTTTCAGTCTTCTTTGAAATAACTTTCTAATTTACTTTAAAAATTTTAAATTAGTTATTGATCTTAGCCATCATGTTACCCACAGTTATTTTTGGTTTGGTTTTGTTGCTTTTTCTCTTTTCATTTACTGCCTTTTGGCAAAACAATCTCTTTGGAGGCCATCCAATACAGAGTAGTCAATGCTGTATGAAAAACTACTTTCTAGATGAAGAAAACTGGAGGAATTCTGTCATCTGATGCTTCTTTAAAGAAAGAATAGATGAAGAAAAAGAACTGAATAGAGATCCTTCTAAGGGAATCATGATGAGGGTGTTCTTAGCTTCCATCTTTCCTTACTTCACATTAAGTAGATGCCACCTGGGTGAACAGTTGACTGATAGGAGATGGGAAAAGGCAGCCAGTCAGTCAGTCGGCCAGTTGCCTAGTGACTTAAATAGGCAGGAACTACTGCTGAAGTTGTTCTCATGTCTTTGAAGTAGATGGAGTAGAACCGGCATCATCTCACAAAAGGAAAAGTGTCAGCCAGTCTTGAAACAGTAAACTTGTCTGGATGGAGGAATTCCATTAAAGGGGGTAAAAGGGATCAGGATAAGGCCACACACTGTGTTAATGCTTAGAGTTTTCTGATCTCTGTAACATCTGGATACCGAAAGCATTTAAGAACATTCTGTCTGCTCTGCCACGGGATGTGACTGGTACTTTTCTGGTCATGATTCTAATACAAAAATCTGCATATGGGAAGAATTCTAACTACCTCTCAGAGCTCAAGGATCATTCAAGTCCGGATGTCAGTTTACTAGCCAGACAGAGGAAGCTTCCTCTGACACTCTCTGTACTGTACAAGTTTTATGAATAGAGACCTTCATTTGCCTGTATTGTACAAAGCCATTCAAAAGCAATGAAATTTGGTCAAAATAAGAAAGAAATACTTTTTTTAAGGAAAAAAGGAGGGTTTGAAAGGATTGCAAAAGATGATTGTGCTAAAGTACTTTTACACAGGTTTGTTTTAGCTCTCAATTGTCCAGTCACATTTAAGCAGTCTCTTACTGTGAAATATGATAACCTTTCTTTTCTCTGTGTTCTTTCTCTTAAATTAATGGCACTGTCTCTAATTCCATGCACAGCAAGCAAAGAGTTTAGTTTACTAGATAACACCAAGCCTGGTAATCGGCCAATGGCAAAAGAAGCACTAGCCAAAAGAAGTAGAAGGTCAAAGACTTCACCTGAGAAATAGCAGATATTGGTCTTTTAATTGTTTTTCTTTCTCTCTTTTTTGGCTCTTTGAGAAAATATTAATAACTATATTGAGTTCTGTCACTGTTAAAAGCAGGGGGTTGAGGGTGTGGAGAACTAATTATGCTACAGATAGCCAGAATTGTCCTGTTTTGCATGGGTGGAATAAATATCCTTAAAACTGATTGTTCATGAAGTGGTAATTCAGATGCATTCCAGAACAGCAGGAGGCTTTCAAAAACACTAAGGTTTGGATGAAATCATAAGTTATACTTAGAAGAAAATGTCTCAACCTTGGGCTGCTACTTGATATACTTTTACTAACAGGGAGTTCTAAAGTTCTGCCATTCTGTGTGACAGGATGGAGGGAACACAGCATCTCATTAGAACTTCTGCATGCACTTTTCTTGCCTAAGGAACAAAATGCTATAGTCAAAATGAAAAGTGTCATTTCCTCTCACCACTCCCTACCTCAGGTCATGTTTCCCCAAGAGGAAATGAGTGAAGGGCAAGAGTAAAAGTGAAAGCCAATTTGAAAAATGGCTATTTGCCTATGTCCTGTGTAGTCCCTGGACTGCCCCCTGGACCCTTCATAACTGAAAGATCGCTAGACATGTAACTAGCAGATATCTGAGTTTGAATCCTGCTTTGAAACTTATGGGACTACAATACCTTGGGCAAAGAAGTCACTTAGCTTCTCTATGCCTCAGTTTTCCAGTCTATAAAATGGGGAAAAAAAGTAAAATAATTCTTACTTCAGGGAGGTGTCATGAGGAAAAAAATAAGGTAATTATGCAAAGGTCTTTCCAAGTGTTAAAGGGCTATAGAAATGTCAGTTTATTGTTATCATTATTATCTAGCAATCAATCAACAAGTACTGATTAAGTGTATTAGAGATACAATTATAAAATGAGTTTTGCTGATAATGATCATCATCATCATTTTCTTCTCTTTTGGAATTTTGGCCTTACTATGCTAATATAACATACATATGATGGATAATTAATTTTTTTAGTACTTGTCATGCATCCTTTATATGACTGAACTATCTCATGTCTTCAGGTATAAACATTAGCTACTTCTCTTTGGGACCTTATACTTTGTTCTAAGCATAATGAGTTTGTTACTTTCAGCTGAAAAGTCACCAATGGTAGAAATACTGACTCTTGGAAATGCATTTCCTGTAAAATATTGTAATACTAAAAAGCAAGAGACTAATTCCTTCTATCATCATTTCCTCCAAATCCCATAACAGGAAACATTCATTAAAAGCTAGCCATCATTAGTGTTACAAATAACATGACATTCTATTGAGTGAGGGTAACTAAAAAAGTACTGAATAAATTAATATACATAGACTCTTATGTTGACAAGTAAACCTACACACCATTCCCTCCATGTATCCTTGACTGAGTCATTTTTAGTCCTTAAGAATCTGACCAATGTCAGATCTCACATAACAATTCATTTAAGATCTCTCTCTGATACATGTAGTATAATATAATGTATTTAGCCATGTCTGTGAATTAACCCTTTATATGACTAAGTTTGACAAAGGTCTTAATTGGGTCTTGAGCTAAACTTTGAATGTCACCAAGTTGCTTCACATAGTGCACACGGGCTACAGTTAATAAATGTCTATTGAATTGAATACATTCAACATCTTAAAACATCTTGTCTAATTGTAAGGGCGATATTGAAACTAACTGTGTATATTATATATTGAATCTAGGATTATTAACAAATATATGAGTAAACATAATAAAATATTTTATATATAGTTGTAGTACAATCTTTTACAGGCATCTAGGTGGCCCAGTGGATAAAGTGCCAGTCTGGAGTCAGAAAGACCTAAGTCCAAATCTGGCCTCAATATACTTACTAGTTGTATGACCCTAGACAAGTCACTTAATTCTGTTTGCCTCAGTTTCCTCATCTGTAAAATGAGCTGGAGAAGTATCTTTGCCAAAAAAAAAAAAAAAACCCAAATAGGGTCATGAAGAGTTGGACAAGACTGAAATGACTGATAACAAGCACAATCTTTTAGAAATACATTGGTAGATACATTAAAAATGGTAGATATATTGAAATTCTACTTAAGAAAAAAAGTAGCTATGTGAATGATTCTAAAATATCCTTTGTCTTAATTTTTATGGTTCCCATGTTAGACATTTTTACTAGATTTGAAGCTTTGATTTGTCTTTTCAAAACAGGAACTTCTCTCAAGCTAAATACAAATTTAGCTAAGATTTGGGTGTCCAACTAAATTATAGACATCACACACATCTACACACACACGCACACACACACACACACACACACACACACATACAAGGGCCTTTCAGATATGTTGTTCATAAAATCTGAATATTGGTCTCATAGTTTCTAGCTTTAAAGCAATAAAGGACATCAGGGGTCTTTTAAGAAAGCATTTATTAAGTACCTATTATTTGCTATGCACTATACTAAGAGCTTTACACCTATTATGCCATTTGATCCTCACAACAACTTTGAGGAGTAGGTGCTATTATTATCCCCATTTGACATTTGGGGAAACTGAGGCAGGCAGCGATTATGTGACCTACCCAGGGTTATACAACTAGTAAGTTGTGGAGGCCAGAATCCAATTCAGGTCTTCCTGACTTCTGGCCCAGATCTCTGTCTTTTCTGCCACCTACCTGACTATCATCAAATCCAATCTCCTCATTTTATTGAGGAAGAAAATGTGATCATAGACATTCAGTAATTATCCTAAAGTAACATAGGTTTCATGTGATAAACCTGGGATTTAAACATCAGTCCATTTTTTCCCCAAATGACAAAGACAATGCAAATAGACTTATTTTCCCAAATTTCATAAGATACTAATATCATAATTTTATAACTGGAAGGGACCTTCCAAGTCATTAAATCTAACTTCATCATTTAACAGAGGAATAAGTGTGATGATAATAATAACAGTAGCTAATAATAGCACATATATCATTTTAGGCTTTGCAAAGCACTTTACAAATATTTCATTTTATCCTTACAATCAGGGGAGATAGGTGCTATTATTATTCCCATTTTATAGATGAGGAAACTAAGGCAGACAGAAATTAAGTGACTTTCCCAGGGTTATTCAACTAGTGTCTGAGACCAGTCTTCCTGACTCCAGGTCCACTAAATCACCTGGACAGAAGTCAAATGACTTTGCCAAAGCCACATAAGTAATGGGTGCTTGAGGGTGGAAATTAATCTAAGTCTGACTCTTAGTTTCATACTCCACCATACTGCCTCTCATCTATACAATATAGGTATTGGGCTATTTAGCCTTTTTGCATTTAAAAATATATAATTCTCTGAATGAATCAAACTTTTTCATTAAATTGAATGTTTTAACCCAGCTTTTAAAATCTGAGTTTTAATAGTATTTCAAATACCCATCTGTGTTTAACTAAGCCAGTGGGGGGTGGGGAGTAGTTCATTTTCTCATCTCAACATCCAGAAGGCAAATCTCTTTTCTCTTTGAAAGACTATGCTTTTTACAACACAGTCCATGTCTCCCAAGTTTGATTTAATTTGAGTGAGCTCACTAGGCAGCACCTCAGTAAATTAACCGGTGTTAAGAGGATTTTTTTCCTCAGAAAAGGAGAGAGCTTTCTGAAAAAAGAAAGCCAACTTCTTAGTCTTTTTTGGCAGATAGAAATCCTAACCCCCAATCTGAAAAGGAGTCATGTTTGCTTCAGTGTATTTTAGGGATAGCTTAGCTGCAACAATGTTGTGGTTTTTCTATTTTTAACTGTAGCCTTGCTGGAATCAAACTATTGGATCAAAGTTAATTAAATAATTTCTAGCCAATGTGTATGGACATGTTTATGTATAATTTTTGTTATTAGACTTCATATTTTTCTCAACACTCATTTTGTATAGCATTTATTAAAAAGTATTCATGGTGCTTTGCACATAGTAGATTGTCCATTTGTGGCTTTTGCTTAATCTAAAATGAAGTACTAAGGTATGAAATATTGAGTCATATCAGACTACAAATATTTTTCTTAATAGCTCCCTGATAGGACATTTTTGGGTAAAAAGGCCTATGTCATGTTAACTCTATATGTACAACACTGAACTTAACTGTGTTAATCTATACAACTATTCAGAAAGATCCTTCAGATAGGTGGCCAATTTGGCTTCATTTCTCTGCTATAATGAGACCTAGTCAATTTTTGGTTTGGGAGAAAAATATTGGGAAAGAGACAGTATGAACATCATCTAGTATATGTGGCATTGATAATTTGAAGTATGATCATAATCTTAACTGCATTCCTTTAAGCAAACTCTCGAAGCTCTTTCAGCAAGATCAGAATATGAATATATATATACATACCCACATACATGTGTGTATGTGTATGCATATGGGCATGTATGTATATATATAATGGAGAGATCTATCTATATGCATATATACATATAATAGATCCATAGATCCATAGATGTATCTAGATACCTATCTTAAAGAAGACAGGACCATTTCACCTGCTGATCCCTGGGACTCAAAAAAATCTTCAACAAGAATGACTAACATTTATGCATACACTTAGTAGGAAAATTCCTATAAATTTTATAAGCTTAGCTCTTCATTTTTTTAGCTGAATGAGTTACAGTTTATAGTTTTCTAACCTCTAAATATTATTATAATTACTGTAATACACAAGGAACTAACTCAGCCTCACTATTTCCCATTACTACTAGATGATAAATTTAACTCTAAGATATATGAAAGATGCAATAGTCTAACCTGACTTAAAGAATGATATAATAAGTATAAAATCCACTCTTACATTATTTTAAAAGTATAGACTGGACTCAATTGAAAACCATGAACAAAATTTCTCATTTTCTGAAAAAGACACACATATATATCCTTATACATATGGGAACAGAAAAGTGACAAAAACAAATTGTGTATGTATGTATGTATGTATAATTTATGAATACTTACTATAACTTTACTCACATTGCTTTACCAACAAAACAAAACACACACACACGAAAAAAACTTGCCACTCATACAAGTAAATACCAGGAGGGACTTTAGTATTCTAAAAGTAAATATAGACATGTTTTTAAAAAAACCCTAAAAATAATAGAAATACAAATTATGCAGTAAAAGAATTAGTCACAAATAAATTACAACTAAAAGTATTAACTTTGTGTCATGGCTTCCTCATCCATTTCTCTTCCTCAGACCTTTCTACCATACTGCAAGGAACCTTGGGTTCCTAAGGAACATTTTTTAAAAACCAATTCTTGCTCTTATACAGGGAACTCTTCTAATGTTTTTATTTTTAAATATAAAAAAGAAAACAATGTAACAATTTAAAAAGAGGGCCTTACAAGTTATAAGAAGATATCTACTGTTCTAAAATCTCTTCAAGTTTAGCTACCAGGTTCTGTACAATGATGCTGTCACAGTGTTTCTACTAAAAGTTGGTGTACAATTCTACCATTTTGACTTGAGCTCAAAACCCAAAGGCTAACATTAGCATTGCCCACCAGGGTGTCTATCCTTTAACCAATAGTGGTTTACTTTTTCATTCCTATTTATTTTGTAAATGCGGTTCAGACATTAATGACTACTTTCTGTTATCTTTGAATATTTGTTTTTAAAGAAGATGTCTGACTAAAAGATTATGACTAGGTAAGTATAAAGTACATACACTATTTTAGGCAATTAGTAACTAGTAACTCTGGAAAATCAATAGAAAAGTCAAAAAGAAAAACCACTAAATTGTTAGGTTAATTTCAAGACATTTCAGATAGAAAGCCCACTAAATCTGAACCCTGTACTTTTCCATTTTTTGAATTAATTTGCATTGTAAAAACAGGAAAGATTTTCCCAATTTTAATAAATTCCTTACTGAGATTGTAGGCAGAAGGTGTGCTTTTATATATAGGTAAATAGGGAAAGGGGAGAGGAAAGATAAGAGGGGACTTGGGAAAACTAATTTTCATTCTAATCTTAGAACTTGACAAAGAAAATGAAGTCTAAGCAGAATAAATAAGCCCATGTGTCTTCAGTTTAACTGTCCCTGAATTCACACAAAGATGTGGCCAGAGTTATGTTTCAGCTTTGCTTTTTTATTTTTTTTGGGGGGGGGGGGGGGGGGTGTAGCTTGCTTTCATGAAATCTTTCTTTTTAATCAAAGGCTGCAATTTGTGGTATCCTAGGCCACATGTTGGGGATGGGCAGTGGGAGGGAAAAGATCTGTCGTGAATGCCTTAGTTGAGTTCCACATTCTCCAATATCACCTTCCTTAGACTGATTTAGTAAGAGCTCATTTACAGGGGTAGACGCCTCAACCCTAATTGGTAAACAAAACCAGCAGGGGGCAGAGCTGCTAACTGCTTTGACAGTATCCAACTGATGACCAGGTACAGAAAGCAACAGCCCGAAAGGAAACTTTGACGGTCCAAGATGCTAAAATTTTCTCCATTACGTTTTTTGCTGAAAATGTGGCACGATGATGGACTGAGTCTCTTCAGTCTTTGAAAAATTCCTTTGGAAGATCCCAATTCTCTCTAGCTGGCCAAAAGCCCAATCTCTTTAACTCCAGAGGAGTGATACACACTGAATAGTAACCAAATGAAGTCAGAGGCAATATACCACATCATGTGTTCATGTATGAATGATGTACGTGCATATATATACATACGTGCGTGTATATACATGCACACACATATGCAGAGATACATTTCACATCTGTTTTACGGAGTGCAGACGGGGTATCTCTAGGAGCCCAACAGCTGGGCATTGCTTGTGGAAGCGCAACATTATTTCAGTCAAGACCCTCTGCCAGGATCCCAGATTTCTGCTAGAGCCTTGAAATCTGAGTTTAAAGTTGGGGCTCCTACACGTGCTTCTCCCTCCTCCAGGTTTGTGGTCAAGGGCAACCCTCCTGGCTCATCCTTTTTCCTCTTCATCCTTTCATCCTTCTCACCTTCTCGGACCGTTCTCCCCTCCCCAACCCCCGGGGGAAAAAAAAAGATTGGGATTGCTCTCTTTACTATCTGTTCTCTACTGGGATCAGCTCTCACAACTCTACATGAGGAACTGAACCCTGCTAGCCATGACCAAGGACACCTAACGGACCACTCCTGCCAGGGAAAAGGCGGGGAGCTGAGGAGGGGGCCGGGCGAGTGAGGGGGAGGGACATAGTTCTCGCTTCCTTCTGCAGAGACAAGGCTGAAGTGTTCTGAGTAGGTCCTGTCACTGAATTGTTGGTTTTGCCACGTAGGAACTTTCCCCCTACCTCTCCTCCTCCCCCTCATCACCCTAGGGAACCCCCTCCCCTTCACCAGCCACTCATTCTTCCTGCCCTCACCCCCAGCCCCAATTTCCCGCTGAATTTCATCATTTCCAGGGAGAAGTGCACCTCCAGTATTGGGGATTAGGAGTATGAGGGTGGTTATCTAATTAATAGAAGAGGGAGGAGGATCGTAAAGTTTTTGAGTGGGCACTACTCTGTCTGGGACCCTAAGTTTTACTTGTTTGTTCAAAGAAATCCTTTCTAACAAGAATCCTGTAAAATCACTTCATTTAGGTTTTGACAAAATACAAATTTCCTAAATCTAGAGGAGCCTGAATACCCACTCCTTCAGTCTTCACCTGTCTCACCACCAAATGGCAACATTTTTTCTTACTTAATTCGAGACAGGAAAAGTTGTCAAGGTCCACTCTAGTCTTTCTCTGTCTCTCTTTCACACACACACACACACACACACACACACACACACACAGAGAGAGTTTTATTTTAAATTATCTTCAGCGTGAACCTGCGTCAAAGTGTTCGAAGGAGCACGCCCTGAAATAAAAGCTTCACCCAACTCTGTTGCGTCCCTGAGGCAGTGGCTCTGCCTTTCAAAGCACCTAGAGATTTGTGGAATAGTCATCCCAGGTGGAGACAGTTGGGCTGAAAAGTAAGCGAGTAGCATCCTGGCTAGTTGTCTGACAGTTCTTTCTTTGCTCCATACTGCTCCTTTCTCCCCTACTCCCCTTCCCTCCCCCACCCCTAATCCCATCTGATGCCCTCCAGCCCCAACTCTCCGCTTACCCGGGCAGCAGCTACATCATGGGCTTTAGTTCAATTTGAGAAGGAGAGGAATACAGAGCCACAACCCACCCCGCCCCCCAAATCCCCTTCTGTCTCTCTTACCTCCTCTGACCTCTGCAGCTTGAAAGATGAAAGTTATTACGATGAAGGTGGTTATCGTGGAGTCCCAAAGCCACCTTTTCGTTTTCCACCTTGTGGACCAACGCTCCATCTCCAGGATCAGTCAGGGTCCACAACTGTAACCTGCACCCACGAAGCTGCAATTTTCTACCCTCTTCGTCCCTTCCACCTATTCCCAGGGATGATTGCTACACAGCCATTAGGGAGGGAGAGGAAAAAAAAAAAACAAAAAAATTTTGGGGGGGGGAGGCCTTAGTTGGTGGTGGTAGTTTCTTTCCTTGTCTGTCTTTTCTTTTTCTTCTCCCTCTCCAATGAATGGCCAAGCTAAGTCAGGTCCCTCTGATCCGTCCTCCTCGGTGCCCAGCCTTCAGACTGAAGGCAGACGAGGGTCTTTAATCAAAAGGCGAAGAGCACTGCATGCCCCTAAACGCTTCATCCCGTCAGAGGGCCGGCCGAGAGGCACCAGGCGGCCCCCTCCCCTCCCTCCCTCCCCCCACCCCCTGACCCCCACAAGACGAAACTGACAAGAGGACTGCAGGTCAGAATCCAATCAAACGCGTCTACTGGCAGCCCCGAACCCGCCCTCCATCCCTTTGACTGAGAATTACTACTCCAGGCTAGCCCAGCCCACCAATCCCCCCCACCCCCGCCCAGACTTCCCACCCCTTTCCAAACCCCCAAGAAGAAATGGGAGGGGGATGGGGGGGGGGAGTCTGTATGGTTCAAGCACTTTGGGAATGAAAGGAATTGCGGGAGAGGGCAGGAGCCCCAGGAGTTTTGCAAGGAGCCTCTGTACTCAGGAACTGCTACTGGTCTACTTGTTCGCGGCTCGTCTACAGGGGAGGAAAAGGGGGAAAGAGAGGAGGGGGATAGGGACTGCGAGAAGAGGAAGGCCGAGAGTCAGGATCAGACTGGCCCAGAAGACACACACACACACACACACACACACACACACACACACACACACACACACACACACACACACACACAACCTATGAATGGCAGGACGGCATTTGAGGGGGCTCCTGTTCCCTCTTTCCCTTTTCTCTTACCCCCATTTCCCCGGCGCTGCTCCTGAGAATTTACCGGGAACAGGGAAGAAAAGATGAAGGAGGTTATGCTTGGACTATCCAGAATTCACAGGTTAGAAAGATAGAACTGTTCAGAAGAAACCGGGCCATGGAGTTGGCTGGACTAACTGACCTGAGATCTTGGAACTAGCATTAGATGAACCTATAAGGTTCTTCTCACGGAGTGTCAAGGAATCATTGAGGAGTCGAGAAGAAAGAGGTTTAGGGAGCTGAAAGAGAAGAGATGGGGGATTTTGTTTCTCTCTTGCTTTGTTTGGAGGGTAAAGGCTGTGTATTATGTGGCTCCCGACCCCATATGAGACCACGATCTGCAGTTTAAGAAGCGCTGCGTGAGTAGAAAAAGCTTAAGAAGCCCTGAATTAGAGGGGTGGGTGGCGAAGATGCTAGGCAGTACCAGTGCAAATCTCTTCAAACACCTCTCCCCACACCTGGGAACAATGAAAGGATGGTTGGCGAAAGGGGGCAGAGGAGGGACTGGAGCCTTTCTCATCCTAGCCCACATCCCCAGAAAAAAGAGTGGTAACTTCACTGACTCCAAGTAGCAGATAAGGAGGAAGGGTATGTTTCTTGTCTCACTGTTCATCAGCCATACTACTTAGAATGTCTCTATCTCACAACCCTGGAAACTTTGGCAAAGGGAACCATTGTAGTCCTGAGTGGGGATGCCCTGTCTAGGAAATGGGAAGTAGATCACTACTTCCATAGAATGAAAGAAAAAGTAAGTAAAGTTCTTAAAATCACAATAAATGCTTTAACACAGCAACAAAATTCATGTAGTCAAGGGTATATTAGCTCCATCCTTTTTTTTTTCAAGTTTCTTGAAATAATGGATAGATAGTAGGCCTCAGAGTCAGAAGGACCTAGATTTAAGTCATGTTTGTGATACATACTTGTTCTGGGATTCTGGTAAAGTTGCTTAACATCTTCTCAGTGTTCTAGGCATCTAAGACTATATAACATTGCAAAGAGTCAACCTGTTCATCACCAAGAAATTTTCTACAATGAAATCACAGTTCTGGTCCCTTTCCCTAATAGTCTTCCAGAGGAGGGATTCCTAACTTATGGTCAATAGACTATCAAGGCATCAGTGGATAGATTTCAGGAGATGAACAACCTTGGTTGGGGGGAGGGAGGGGGAAGGAAATCACATTTTAATTTCAATATAATTAGTTTCCTTTGTAATCCTATATATTTTATTTTATGCATTTAAAAATATAATTCTGATGTTTCCATAGACTTTAGCAGACTGCTAAGGGGGTCCATGACACATATATACACACTAACTAAAGGTTACAAATCTCTGTCCTGCAACTCTTATTCTGGATCAACTTTACGTTGACAGGGATTCAAAATCATAGTCTTTCCAAACATTGCTGTATAGTTTGAGACACATAAATATCTGCATCTTTAATGCCTTAAATTGTCAAACAGTTGTCTCAAAAGGTCATGATAAGTCACCTGGTCTTTTGTTTTTGTCTATTCTGTAATGCCAGACTTTATACACAAGTGAAATATCCATCCTTGCTCTATAACGTGGGATCTACTGCTGAGATTATGGAAGTGTTTCAGTTAATATAGTCCTCTTTAATGTGATCTAAAGAGAGAAGAGGGCATCATGTTTTAGATAAAATTCATTTTAAGTGAGATATAAGCAAAATAGAGCTAGAGGAGGGAATATATCCAACAGAAATTTGACTTTCTTTCTGTCCCCACAATGTTTCACTACTCAAACCACATAGACATAATTTGACTTTTATTTCTGATGTGACATTGGTACCTTTATTTATCTGTCCCCCAGAAGGTATCCCCTACTACGTCTTTTTGGTTGGTAAATTCTAATACTCTAATGGATCTGTAATCACAATGATTTGTGTATTTCCTCTGATTAATCAATCAATTAGGAAGAATTTACTGTGCTAGATGCCAGGGATGATAGATAGATAGATGATAGATAGATGATAGATAGATATAGATAGATAGATAGATAGATAGATGATAGATAGATAGATAATGTATATATGTATACCAAAAATTATTAGAGATCACAATTCATTTATACATTTCATTTGATTAGATACATTACGTACAGTCACCCATCCAATTAAGTTAAATAATTTCATGTTAGACTAACATTCATGTCTCAGATATATGTGCAAATGACCAAACAATAAAATAGTGACCCTTCCCTCCTTCCTCAGCACTATTAATTTTCTAGTAAATCCAGTCAGCATCACTATGATATATTAAACCTGATGCTCTGTCCAACTCTCTGGACATTCTTTTCTCCCTTATTAGTCTTTCAAATGCAGAAAATAAAAATCCATATAATGATACTATGAAGTTCTTGATGCTGACATACAACTGGCCACAACCAAAGTTGAATATATTTGAATATAATTATATACTTGAATATGTAATATATTTGAAGGAAAAGCCCAGAATGGTGGTCTAAATTGTTTCTTGGAGCTTTTCCTATGACATTTAAATTTTCTGAATTACTGAAAGCTCAGGAGCTTGATGCTGGTCCTAAAAGGTGGAAAATGATGCTAAATTAGTCTGTCAAGCCACACCTTTTGGTCACATCATCAAGCCTTCATAACTTTGAGAAAGGGTTCTTTCAACCAAAAAGTCTTAGATGGATAGGAATATTCTTCCTTCATGTTTTCTAACTCTGTGGTCTGAATTCCTCTGGCTGTCGTACAAGTAGACATAACTTGGGCTTGAATCAATGCTCCTGAAAGAGAAATTAGTAGACTCACTATAAGGAATTATGATGGGGGGAGGTGTCCATAATTAGTCTATAAAGAAGTGCTAATAATAGAGTACCCCAATAACATACAGGCATTCAGTAGATGGGAAACCACAGTGAGTGAAAGGGTCAAAGGGAGCTAAATAATGATATAAAAGAACAAAGTATCCCTCATACAGTCAGAAGCCACACCCCTAAGAACTTTTGACTCTATTTCAAGAATCAAATTTTCTTACAGTCTAGTCAATTTGATTTTACATTTGTTCTAGGATTTATATCCTGCTGAACACATCCCCTGACATTCCCTTCTATCATAATTACAGCAAAGAACGTTTTAATTAAATTGATCTCCTTTCAAATGCTACCAAACTAAAAGAAAGAATATTTTCCCCCAATCCAACAAGCATTTATGAAGTATCTGTGCTAGGCACTTGGGATGCAGAAATAAAACCAAAAGCAGTCTTTGGCCAGAATTTAACCCAGTTCCTGGCTCCTACTGATTGCTTAATATTTATTGAATGACTGACTACATTTATTTGATTGGGATTGGGGAGAGCCGTTTTATTTTGTGGAAGTAGTTTTGATTACAGTGACCGTTTGTGAAAGTGACCCAAAAAATTATGTCAATATTTGAAAGGAAGGAAAAGTCACATTCCATGGAGATATTTTTTAAAAGAGTTCATGCAACTCTGATTTGTCAGTGAAGTCCTGGTAATCAACCACTCAGGGGACAGAATTGACTAAGCATCTCTAGTAAACAGGAGAATAGAGGTAGGTGGAACTCCACTTCCTAAAAATACCACCCCCCCCAAAAAAAAAATCCTCACTCTTACCAGGAGTGGATGATAGCAGTCCTACGGTAACATGGTCATCAATATTTTTATTATTCTTATTTTATTTTCCTCTAAAACGTTCTCCACAAATGTCACTAGCCAGAACTAAGGAGATGATCTCAAAAAATCAAAAAATCTCTTGATTTACTTATGGGGTGTTAAAAAAAGGAGCTTTTGCACACACCAGAAATCCTTAAAAAGGTCTTACAGCAATTGCTTTTGAACGTAATCCCCATGTTACTGTGTCTACCGGGTTGCCTTTCTTGCCCTTTTCTGAACTTTAGTTCAATCATTTGAAGAAAAGAATGACTAAGCAGTTTGACATTCACTTAACAGGACCTCTAATACGTGAGTGACTGCAGATTAGTCTCTGTTTAAATGTTGAGTTGCCTCTTTTAGCACACAGATGGGGCATTGTATTTTAGGCAGTGGGGGAAGGGTTTGGGAGCAGAGTTTATTTCCGAAGTCTAACCTAGCTCATAAGAAGCCCACAGTGAGGTTTGCTTATTCCTTGGCCCCTTCCTTCTGAAATAGCTTACAGAATTTCACAGGACTAAGAATTTGCCCAATTTCCATGACACGATAGAATCTGCAGCTGAAATGTCTGGTCTGCCGTAGGTTGGGGCCATCCAGGACCCATCCTGTTACACAGAACTTAAAATAAAGGTAGAATTAAGTAAACTCACAAAACAGGGAAGAAATTGAACTTGGGCACACCCATGTCTACTAAAATGCTCATATGGTGGCTATAGTTTGAGGATTTATTTTTGTCATGTACTAGTCTTTTTTAGGTTTATTTTCTGAGAAAAGGTAGAACTACCCATAAAGGACAAAGAATAATTATTTTAAGGGCTCTGAAGCACTACGTAGAATTGTCTGACATTTGTCAAAGTTTTTTCTATGTTCTTTGGTTTTCTTGTTTGTTACACGTAATTAATAATATTAATTAGTCTTAGGATGGTTTCCAGAAAATAATTTATGCCAAAGGTTTTTTTTTTTTTTGATATTTCTGTTTGTTTTTGAGCCTTTGCTTCAGAGTAGCACTGAACATGCAATGAGCGTTGTGATTACATATATTTTAAAAACTGAAAAAATTGTTATGAATACAAATATAAATTCAAGAGAATAGCAATCACAGATTTTAAAAGAAGCTTCAATATGATTATAGAGATTGTATCTAATACCCCTACTCTTCTTCACTTTGGCTTGTAAAATTAAAGACCTTTCAAAGTCAAACTCTTAGAAAAGGATGCCTAGACCAGTTGCCTCCACCTTTTGTACCTCCCACTCCTTAATTTTGTTTTAAAATCAGGTTTCTCACTCTATCCCTAGAATATAATTTCTGCTGCCAAAATCACCAATGACTTCTTTCTCCCCACAAACCAATGACTTTTTTTTTTTTTTCAGATCTCATCTTTCTTGCCCTGTCTGTAATACTTGATATTGCTGACTATTCCCACCTCCTTGGTCTTCTCTGCTCTCTGGGTTTTGTAGACACTACTTTCCTGTTTCTCCTCTTCTCTGTCTAACTAGACTTCAATCTTCTTTGCAGAATCAATGAGCATGTCCCACCCCTTATATTTGGGTGTACTTCACTGCTCTGACCTAGTCCTTCTTTTCCTACTCAATTAATTTCGTCAGCTCCTGGTTTTCTCTCAAACCCACTCTTTCCCTTATTTTTTTTTCTGTTTCCATCAGGAACATTTTTTAAACATGCCATCCTTCCAGTCACTCATGTTTGTAATCCTTTAGTCATTCTTGATTCTTCACACTCCCTCAATCCCGATTCTAATCAGTTGCCAACACTTGTCAATTCTATCTCTAGGATATTTCTGGCATTTATCCTATTCTCTAAATACCATAGTTATCACCCTATCCCTAATCCTCATCACCTCTTGCCTGGATTATTGAGATAACCACCTAATTATTTTCTCTGCATCCATCCTTGCCCCTCTTTATTCTATCCTCCTAATAGCTACCAAATTGATATTCTTAAAATACAGGTTGGCTTGTGTTACTCCTCTGCTCAAGAATTTTTCAGTGGTTCCTTATTGATACAAGGATAGAATATAAATTCTAAGATAATACAAAGTCCTACTGAATCTGATTCAGATCTTCTCAGGATACTTACACATTATTGACCTTCATATACTTTGTGTTCCAGCCAAACTGGCCTTTATGCTATCTTTATCCATGACATTTTCTCTCCCATACCTGTGCATTTTCACAGATTGTCCTCCATGCCTAAAATGTATCTTCACCTCTGCCTATTGAAAACTCTATCTACAAATATTTTGGTGTTTACAGGGACTTTCTTGTTAGCAATGATCTCTTTGGGATATATGCCTGGTAGTAGAATCTCTAATTTAAAGGATTTGGGGGTATCCTTGATACCAGTAGAGAAATTAAGAGGAAGGCTGGGATTGGGAAAAAGATAATGAGATTTTTTTAGGTAATGGCATCCTCTCTCTCCTCAACTCATATTGAGTTTGAAAGGCCTATGTTCAGCTGCCACTTTTTGCAAGACACCTTTGCTTATTGTACCACTTGTTAGCATCCCCACCTCTTCCATACTGCTTTCTATGGTTTTTGTCATTTACTCATCTATGTTCATGTTGTCTCCTTCAGAAGAATGTAAGCTTCTTCAGGTTTGGGAATTTAAAAATACCGTATACCCAGAGCCTCAAATGGACACATAAGTGCCTTACCATTTTAGGTTGCTTGTTGAGTTGATACTATTGAAATGAAAGTCTTGGAAAAGGGAATAGTTATAGTGGCATAGAGGACAAATGGATGGCCTTGGAGTTATGAAGAGGGGTTCAAGTCTTGCCTCTGATACATTATAACCATGTGACCACAGGTCAACCATTTAACCTGTCAATGCCTTCTGGAAATTGTTTAAGATAATAAGTTACAGATGAGTTACGATCTGAATCAATGGAGGGATTTTGATACATTGATGAAATAGTAGGTTGAGAATAAAAAAAATGTGTATCTATGCACACACAAACGTATATATATATATATATATATATATATATATATATATAGTATATGCTATCAAAACTTTTTTTCTTGTATAATTAGTGGATGTTTTTGTTTGTTTTTTCAAAGTATAATGAGAATTCACTAAGACACTTTTGAGGGAACTTGAGGTCTCTCAACACAAAAAAATAAAAGATATCCAGATGCTTGATTGGTTATCCTTTCTAAAGTGAAATGCACTTATCCATATGGAGCAGGCCCTGATAGACTGATGAACCTCCTTTACAAATAACACGAAATCATTCTAGATGACCATGTATTATCTATTCTGTGTGCTCTCCATTGATAGACTCCTTTCCACTGTGAAACAAAATTTATACATATTCAGATACCTCAGGAATCTTTGTCTTTGTCTCTGTCTACATTTTTCTGTCTGTCTGTTTCTCTGTCTCATACACACAAATTAAATAAAGTTGTTATTTGGATGTGAGTAACTACTACATTTCTTTTATGCAATATGCAAATGCATTTTTTCAAGGCCACTACTACTAATGATAAGTGTGCAATTTTAGGCTAGTGAACATGGCTGAAATTTACAAAGTCATTTTATAAAACATCTGCATTGAATAAGTTTGCCTTGATGTGTTTTGCAGAGTTCTAGTGTTTAATAACCCTCCCACTCTAATATGCTCTGCCAGTTGCTGGAATGGTCAACTGGTTGCACATTCAAACTCTGGAGAAACAATAGATACTAGTTTAAAACTTTTAAACTGCCATTTGTTTAAAAGAAAATATATGTATCTTGAAGATACAATGCAAGCAAAAAAAAAAATCCCCTGGATAACATGTGAATAGAACCCCAAAAAAGCAAAATGTAAATTATATAACAGTATTCTTCTTCTTCTTCTTCTTCTTCTTCTTCTTCTTCTTCTTCTTCTGCTTCTGCTTCTGCTTCTGCTTCTTCTGCTTCTTCCTCTTCTGCTTCTTCTTCAATTTAATTTATTTTAGTGTTTAATCCCTAGTGCCTGATATATAGTAGATGCTTCATAAATGCTAATTAGATCAAATTGACTTGAATTCTTGTTATGAAAGGACATTATGGACTTTTAAAAACATTAGTTCATAATCTCATCATGAAGTAAGAATTTTGACAATTGGGGAATCTGTAGCCTTGAGGCCATATGTGAACTTCTAGATCCTCAAGTGTGATCATTTGACTGAATCCAAACTTCATAGAACACCCCTGGGTTAAGGAGTCCCCAAAACTAGGGAGATGAAATTATACCAGACATCCTAACTTATGCATAAAGTAAATGAGGTGGCTGATCAATTCATTTCTATTCTGATCTGAACTCATCTCCAGTTTTAAAATTAGACAATAGCTTTAATATGTTTTCTCTTGATGAAATTGATACAATGATTTTTGAGTTAACTTTCAAAATAAATAACACCATCAAACAGGAGAATATCTGGAGACTAAAAGGTTTTTAAAAATTAGAAATGCATCTTTTAAAAAAAATCAACAAATAAAGGAGTAGAGCCAAGATGGCAAAGAAAAGCCAAGAAGTTGCCTGAGCAGTCCCCAGTTTCTCTCTGAGACAACATTAAATCAAGCCTCTAAATGGATTCCGGAGAGAAAGAACCCACAAAAAGACAGTGTGAAACAATTTTCCAGCTTAAGATAACTTAGAAGGACTCTAGGAAAGGTCTGTCTCACTTGTGTAAAAGGAGAGCACAGCCTATCTGAGATGGTTTCCAGGCAAGACAGAAGGAGACTCTTAGCCTCAGCACAGATCAGCAACAAAAGCCCCTCAGTCCTGGCTCAGCAGGCCAATGGCAGAGAAGGCCAGCTGTGAGGCCTCCAGCCCCAGCTCAGAAGGTAAATTGCCAACCTGGGTACCCCAACACAACAGGGAAACTAGGCTGGGCCACCCTAGTACAGTGGGCAAACCACTAGTACCTAAGGCCCAGGCATGGAAAGCCAATGAGCAGACTCTTGGTTGCCAGCATAGGAAGCTTGGGACAGTGACCCCTGTGCCCAGGAGCAAAGCTCAACTGTAAAAAGTGAGCAAAAACCCTAAAATAGCCTTGATCATAAAAAGCTACTATCGTAATAGAGAAGATCAAAACACAAACTCAGAAGAGGACAACAATGTTAAAGTAGCTACATGTGAAGCCTCAAAGGGGAATATGAATTGTTCTTAAGCCTAAAATGTTCTCTTGGAAGAGCTCAAAAAAGGATTTTAAAAATCAGTTAAAAGAAGTAGAAGAAAAATTTGGAAAGAGTGATGAAGGAATCACAAAAATTGACTAAAGGGAACAACTCCTAAAAAATAGAATTGGCCAAATGGAGAAAAAAAATCCACTAAAGAAAACAGCTCCTTTAAAAGCAGAATTGGCAGAAAGTACGTACACAAACTAACTGAAAAAAATAATTCCTTAAAAATTATAATTGGGCAATTGGAAGCTAATGACTCTATGAGATATGAAGAATCAGTCAAGCAAAATCAAATGATTGAAAAAAATAGAAGAAAGTGCAAAATACCTCACTGGGAAAACAACTGACCTAGATAGTAGATCCAGGAGAAATAATTTAAGAATTATTGGAATATCTGGAAGTTATGATATAAAAAAAGAAAAAAGAGCCTGGACAGCCTATTTCAAGAAATTAGCAATGAAAACTGCCCTGATATCCTAGAACCACAGGGCAAAATAGTCATTGAGAGAACCCACAGATCACCTCCTAAGAGTGGTCCCAAAATGGAAACTCCAAGGAATATTATAACCAAATTCTAGAGTTGTCAGGTCAAGGAGAACATGCTACAAACAGCTAGAAGGAAACAATTCAAATATCAAAAAGCCACAGTCAGGATTACACAGTATTTAGCAGATTCTACTTTAAAGGATCAGAAGGCTTGGAATGTGATATTCCAGAAGGCATAAGACCTTGAATTACAACTGAGAATCAAAGCAAAACCCAGCAAAACTGAGCATAATCTTTCAGGGGAAAATATGGACATTCAAGGAAACAGGGGACTTTCCTGATGAAAAGACCAGAGCAGATTTGAAAATTCAGTCTTCAAATGTAAGACTCAAGAGAAGCATAAAAAGGCAAACAGAAAAGAAAAAAATGTGTTATTTGATAAGATTAAACTGTTTACATAGCTACACAGAAAGATGATACATGTAACTCTTGAGAACTGTATTTGTATTGGGGCAGTTAGAAGGAATATACATAGACAGAGGGTATGGATATAAGTTGAATTTGATGTGATGATATAAAAAAATTAAGGGGTGGGAAAAAAAGATTGTACTGGGAGAAGAGAAAAGAGGAAGGCAGAATAAGGTAAATTATACCACATAAAGAGTTGTGAAAGATCTATTATAGTAGAGAGAAAGAAGGGAGGATGTCAGAATTGTTTGAACCTTATTCTCACTGGATTTGGTTCAAAGACAGAATAACACACATACTCTATAGGGAAGTAGGAGGGGAAAGAGGAAAGAAAAAGAAAGGGGGGTTGATATAAGGGAGGGAAGAAAGAAGGGAAAGGGGAAAGAAAAGGAGGAATGGATAGAAGGGAAGGCAGACTGAGAGCTGCAAAACAGCAGCTTGTCAGAAGCAAAACACTGGCAAGGAGTAACAATGAAAAGAGAGAGAAAAGTATAAATGGGGCAGAATAGGATGGAAGGAAACACAAAGTAATCATAACAATGAATGTGAGTGGAATGAACACTCCCATAAAATGGAAATAGGTAGCAGAATCCTACAATACATTGTTCACAAGAAACACATTTGAAGCAGAGAAATGCACACACGGAAAAGGTAAAAGAATGCAGCAGAACATAGTATGCTTCAGCTGAAGTAAAAAAAAAAATGTAAAAAATAAATCCTAATCTCAGACAAAGATAAAGCAAAAACATATCTAATTAAAAGGAATAAGGAAGGAAACTGCATCTTGTTAAAATGCACCATAGACAATGAAATAATATCAGAACTAAATATATATGTATCAAGTGGTATAGTATCCAAAATCTTAGAGGAGAAGTCAAGTGGGTTACAGGAAGAAATAGAGAGCAACAATATACTAATGGGGACCTCAACCTCCCCGTCTCAGAACTAGATAAATCTAACCACAAAATAAACAAGAAAAAGTTAAGGAGATGGAAAGAATTTTGTAAAAGCTAGCTATGATAGACTTTTGGAGAAAACTGAATAGGAATAGTAAAGAAAGACACTGATATGTCCCAAAATATTTATAGTGGTTCTTTTTGAGTGGTCAAGAATTGGAAATTGAGGAAATGACCATCAATTGGGAAATAGCTGGACAAGTTGTGGTATATGAATGCAATAGAATACAATTTTGTTTTAAGAAATGATGAGCAGAAAGATTTCAGAAAAACCTGGGAAGACTTACATGAACCAATGCAGATGAAGTGAGCAGAACCAGCAGAGCACTGTACACAGTAACTGCAATGTTGTGTGATGATTAGCTATGATAGACTTAGCTCTTCTCAGCAATATAATGATCCAAGAGAATTCCAAAAGATTCATGATCAAAAATCAATCCACATCCAAAAAAAGAACTATGGAGTCTGAATGCAGATTGAAGCATAGTATTTTCTCTCTATGTTTTCTTTTTCATGGTTTTCCCCCTTTGTTTTGATTCTTCTTTCACAACATGACTGATGTGGAAATATATTTAACTTGATTGTACATGTATAAACTATATCAGATTGCTGGCTGTCTTGGGGAGGGGGAATGGAAGGGAGAGAGGGAGAAAAAATTTGGAGCTCCAAATCTTTACAAAATGAATATAGAAAACTCTCTTTACATGCAATTAGGAAAAAATAAATTAAGAGAATAAATAAAAAATTAGCAAATTAGAAAATAATCATCAAATGACCAACACACACACACACACACACACACACACACACACACACATATATACATGAAACCTTTTGTGATTTTCTAAGACAGGCTCTTATAAAGAAACAAATACATTTGGCAGCCTTTAATTTTAATCCCATGCCCAGATCTTACAGTTTTCTGGAACTTTCAACACACTATGGTTTTACAACATTAAATTCTTCCCTCAGATTGTATATAAACACTTCTAAAAAGAATGAAAAGGATATTTAAAGGCCCCAAAAGTGTTTAAAAGGGCCTAAAGAAAAAAGGATAATGTGTGTGCCTGTAGAATGAATAAAATCGTAACATTTTGTACATGGCAACACCTAATTTTCTAAAATTGCTTTATGATCAAAATCAATGCCTACAAAGTTATTGTAGACAATTAAAGAGAAATCATAATCCAGTCTTTATCAGTTGACAAGTAGGAGTAGATGTAAATATATAATATTGATAAGAATTCTCCAAATTGGGATGTTTGAATTAGGAGCATCCTAGACAAAATTCCTCTTTCTTGAGGGCCAGGATGGAGTGCAGTTGACAAGTTGAGGATAGACCTTTGGGGAAACTGTTCTTTGAGACTGTGCTCATTATCATCTGAATGGTTCTCCATGCCCCTTGGATGTTGCTGTCTCTCTGAGATAGACAAGAGAACTACAGAATACAAGAGATATGTAAAATAGATGCCCACTAGGCTAACAGTCTTTAAAGACAATAAGACTGGCCAAATCACTAGGACAGGAGACTAGCAAAATGTCACCTAGCCTTGTAGTTTCTGTCTATAAATACCCTGACCCTCGGATCAATAAACAGAGTTGTTCTATCTACTCTCGCCTGCCCATGTGTTTTTCTTCTTCACTGCTGTCACTGAGCCACATGGGGACACAGGCTGTCTGCCACACCTTTTGGCCTTAACTATCACCATGGCATTGACATTGTCCCTAATAGTTTCTATTTGATACTCAACATCCTTCCTTTTGCAAATCCACAAAACTAAGAATAATAAATTCAGAGTAGGAAGTGACCTCAGACTGTATCTGTTCCCTCTCATATCTGAAGAAAAATCTCAGATAGACGATATATAAATATTTATATAACATATCTATTAACGAATCATACAGTCTTTCTGAAGAAATTTAGGGATGGGATAAATTATCTCACATAAAAGAGGCAAGAAAAAGCTTTTACAGTGGAAGGGAAGAGGGTGAAGGTGAGGGGGAGGGCATGAGCCTTACTGTCATCAGAATTGACTCAAAGAGGAAATAACATACACAAATTGGGTATATAAATCTATCATACCCTACAAGAAAGTAAGAGGAAAAGGAGATAAGAGAAGTGGGGGATGGGGGAGGTATGATAGGAGGGAGGGCACATTGGGGAATGGGATAGTCAGAAGCAAAACACTTTTGAGGAGGGACAGGATGAAAGGAAAGAGAGACTAGAATAAATGAGGGAAGGGAATAGGATACAGGGATATACAGCTAGTGATAGTAACTGTGGAAAAATTTGAAGCAGATTTCTCTGATAATGGCCTCATTTCTCAAATATAAAGATAACTGAGTCAAATTTATAAAAAATAAGAGCCATTCTCCAACTGATAAATGATCAAAAGATATGATCAGTTTTCAGATGAAGCAATCAAAGTTATCTATAGTCATATGAAAAAAATACTCAACTCACGGTTGAGTGGAGAAATAGACATTAAAACAATTCTGAGATACTACCTCATGCCTATTAGATTGGTTAATAGAACAGAAAAGGTAAATAACAAATGTTGGAGGTGGTAATGGGAAAAATGAGACTTTAATGTACCATTCTGTAGAGCAATTTGCCCAGAGGGCTATAAAACCATGCATACCCTTTGACCTAGTAATACCACTGTATTTGGGTCTGTATCCCAAAAGAAATTTAAAAAAAAGAAAAGGACCTGTATGTACCAAGATATTTATAGAAGCTTTCTGGGAGCAAAGAATTAGAAATCATTTTCTAGCAAGGATGCTCATCAATTGGGGAATGGCTGAACAAGTTATGATATATAATTATGATGGAATACTATTCTGCTATTGTAATGCCAATATGATATTCACAGCACCTACAGCCACTATGGATATGCAAACACAATTCTGAATTGCATAATATAATAAACTCTCCACATGGAAGACAGAATCAAAGCATTTATTCAAACACCAGAAAGCCAAATCCCAACACCATGAAACCAAATCCATCATAGTAACAAAGAAATCTATAAACAATAACCATCCCCAAGTCTTCCCTCTGTTGGGCTTCCACAAACCAGCTCCCAGCTCCCCTAAAGAAAATCACAAACAAGCTCTCCCACTCATACTAGTTACTGCCTGCTCTCTCTTTCCCAGCTCTACTGTTCTGACTCACTTTCTGCTTCACCCCTTCCTGTTCCACTTGTTCAGCAAAGTCCTCCCATCACAGGCTCATGTGACTCAAGTCTCCATGTGACTCAAGCACGTTGCATGAGTCTATTAATGAATGGGAAAGATCTTCCCATTATGCAAAAATACATTAAAATACATTAACAATACAGCTATAAGAAATGATGAGCAGAATGCTCTCAGAAAAACCTGAAAAGATTTGCATGGGCTGATGCAAAGTGAAACGTACTGTGAACAAAACAATATTGTAAGATGGTCAGCTGTGAATGACATGGCTATTTCCAACAATACAATCATCCAAAACTACTCTGAAGGACATGATGAAAAATGCCATCCATACCCAGAGAAAGAACTGATGATGTCTGAATACACATTGAGGCATATCTTTTCTTTTACTTTATTTTTCTTGAGTTTTTTGTCTATCTTTTCTTTCACAACATGACCATTACAGATATGTTTTCCATGACTATACATGTATAACCTATATTGAACTGCTTGCCTTCTCAATAGGGGGAGGGGGGAAAGGTGAGGGAGAAAGGGAGAGAACTCAAAGTTTTAAAAACAAATGTTAAAAAAATGTTTTACATGTTACTGGGGAAAAATAAAATACTTTAAAAATAAAAATAAATAAATAAGATCTTTTCTCTCCTTCCACAAAGAGAGAAAAAGCTTTAGGGAACGGTAACCTTCTGCAATAGCTTAAGCTCTTCAGATTACTGTGGTTTGTTCTTCATTCTTGAAAAGGACCAACGACATCAGGAAGGTGATGTCTTGACTTGCAAGTGAATTGGATTTTAGTGAGGCAGAGCTTTGCAAAATCACCAGCTTCGCTCTCCTCTCCAGAGCCATCTGGGTCCAGTGGGAAGAGAAAGATCAACATGACTAGAGATGGCCCTCAATGCAGTGGGAGACCTTGGCCTTTAAAGCTAGTCTTTCCCATGTCTTTATTTGTCTGAGGCCACATCCATTCAATGATTGAGGCTAAGTAAGAAATGAGGCAAAAGATAGCCTCTTTTACTTACTCAAAAAAAAGAAGAGAAATCAATCTAGGAGGGGAAGACCCTCAGGGTTTCTGGCAACAGAAATAATTGCTATTTATACTCACTCTGAGCCATCAAAACCCAAACAATGACCAACAGAGGCTTGGGCTGGGACTTGTTATTGGGCAGTCAGTGAGAGCCAGAGTGATTTGGGTTTAAGGCAGAAAGCTCTTCTGATATGGCCATCAAGTCCCCCTTTTCTTCTTCAATTCTCCAGTTTGCTCAAGGCCAAATATCTCACAGGAAGCTAGGTACCAGATCACAAGTCAGGAAGTCTGATCTTGAGTTCAAATCCAGCCTCAGACACTTAGTAGCTGTGTGAACCTGGGCAAGTCACTTAACCCTGTTTTCCTCAGTTTCCTCATCTAAAATAAAAATGAGCTGAAGAAGGAAATGTCAAACCATTCCAATATCTTTGCCAAGAAGACTCCAAATGGAGCCATGAAGAGTTGGACACAACTGAAATGATGGAACAGCTACAATCTCTAGTCCCTTCACTATTATATACCTTAACCTCAAATCCCTTTATCATCTTGGCTGCCCTCCCTTAGATGGTCTTCAACTTTCCAATGGCTTTGATTTCCAGGACTCAATTTTGACAAGTTTCCATTTTTGTATGGAGTTAAATTTCCCTTCACGTATCTCTTTGATAACTTCTAAGTTTCTTATCCTGTAATACTGCATATTAGTTATAGATAACTATAAGAAATGTATCTCCCTAAAAAACTACAAGCTCATCAAGGAAAGGGTTGTTCTTCTGCTGATTGTTTCTCAAAGTTTACATGTTTCCTAGTTTACATTACAATGTATAAATAATAATTTTGACAATATATTTTTAAATTAAATCTGTATAATTTACTTTTAAAAGAACTTTTATTACCTCTTAAGTAGATGTTTATGACCTCAGGCTTCAAGATTTATTAAGATTATAAAAATGATGTTACATTATATGGAAATAACATGAGATAACTTTGAATATAGTCATTTAAAATTTTTAGTTCTAGTTTAGTTTTTTAACTAAAATGACCCATTGATTAAATTATCAAACTCCATAAATATGCTATGGCAACTGCTATATTACTTATCTATCTCATGATGTATGAAAGCCAAAAAAGATTTTTAAAAGCTTTTTGATAATATGTCCTAATTTTTTTAAAGAGAAAACTTGAATTTATCAATTAACCATCACTTAACATAATGATTGACAAACACTAGATCCGACAGTTAACATCAAGCCCCACATTTAATAAATGCTTGTTGACATTTTGTTCTTGATGATTTTCTTGTATTCATTAAATAGTTCTTGAAAACTTAAAATGTGAATAATTTAATCTAATTAAGTAAACATTTATTAAATTCATACTATGTAAAAAAACTTTACTAGTGACTAGAAATATTAGATTTTAAAAAAAGTACTCTTCAGGTTGAGGAGCTTAAAAATTTAACAGAAAATTCTTTATGCATAAAGGTAAATATTGTCACCATTGTCAGATCTTTCAGTCTTGTCTGACTCTTCATGATCCTATCTGTGGTTTTCCTGGCAAAGATACTATGGTGGCCTGTCATTTCTTTCTCCAACTCATTTTACAGATTGGGAACTGAAACAAATAGGGTTAAATGACTTGCCCAGGATCACGCAGCTAGTAAAGGTCTGAGACCTGATTTGAACTCAGGAAGATGAGTTTTCCTGATCCTGAGCCCAGTGCTCTATCCACTCTGTCACCACTGGGAGGCTGCCCAGAGGTAAGTATAACATTTGTAAAATATACAGGACAAAAGAAAAATTGAAATAAAATGCTCTAGGAATATTTGAGGAAAGAAAGGTCACTTTCTGCAGGACTGTATAAAGGAAGGCTTCCTACAGAAAGCAGCACATGAATTGATCCTAGAAGGAATATAAAAATTTCAGTGTGGTCATGGAGTAGATTCCAGGCATCAGAGATTTCCTGTATAAATGAACAGAAGCAAGAAAGTATATGACACTTCATTGAACAGTAATAGGTCATTTTGGAAGCAGCACAACATATGTGAAGGAATGGAGTTAGAAAAAAAAAATTCTAGAAAGATATACTGAAGCCCAACTGAAAAGGGCTTTAAATGCCAGGCCAGGTTATTTGTATTTTATATTAGAGGGAATAGGGTATTACCTAACCTGCTAGAACTAGGTAGGGTAACTCTCTCTTTACACCTGATATTAAGTCTATCACAACCCCAAATGTTTTGGAGGCCAGTACTGCTCAGATCTTTTAGGTCTTGCTCATGGTGAACTTGGGCAGCTAAATGGTGCAGTAGACAGTGTTGGGCCTGTAGTCAGGAAAACTCATCTTTCTGAGTTCAAATCTGGCCTCAGACACTTACTAGCTGTGTGACCCTAGACAAGTAATTTAACCCTGTTTGCCTCGGTTCCTCATCTGTAAAATAAATTGAAGAAGGAAATACCAAACCGCTTCAGAATCTTTGCCTAGAAAAACCCAAATGGAGTTAGGAAGAGTCAGACATGACAGGAACAACTGAGCAGCCACAACAACCTGGTGGACTGGCAAAGTTGTCCTTAGAATAATTACACAGTGCTCCTCTAAGGACAGAGATTTAATTTTACTTTGATAGTTTGCCACTTCTCACCACCTGGAGCAGCCAATATGGACCATCAGAAACACCTACCTCTCCCAACTTTGGGGAATTTATCCATTCAGTTTTGTCATTCCCATCCTGAGGCAAAGCTATAGTGATTGTTGAGTGGCTCAGTGAAAGTGTAACTAGCCAATTGGGAAGAGCAAAAGGAAACTCAGAAAGAGACAAGTAAGTTAGTATTAGAATTTGTGCATTAAATTTATTATATATTTTAAAAATAAGTTGTATGTAATTGAGTATCACAGTATTTTATTCAATTTTTTTCTTATATAGAAATGGTCATTGTTGTTGATGTTTGACTAATTTGTAATAAAAAGTCTAAGACTTCATAATTATATACCAATGAAATAAATTGAGAAATGCTATGCAACAGAGAGGACTTAACAACTGGTTGGATGTGGGGAGAGATAAGGAGGAGAAAAAGTGAATCCAAAATTTTGAAGCTGTTATTTAGAAAGATTGTGGTGCCATTAATAGAAATAGAAAACTTAGGGACAGGGATAGGTGAAAAATTCACAAATGAAACATTCAGATAACAATAAAAGACCACCAAACGAATGCAGAAGAGATTGGGCTACCTAGATGTGTGAAAAACAAAGTGCATGAAAAAATGCATATTGCCCAAACTGTGAAATTTGGTTGAAGGGGGAAGTCAATTGACTTATTCCAACAATAAATATGAATGGATTCTGACAAGATAGATTATATCCAGAAAAGTACAACTGAGATGTTAAGCCATTGAACTTCATATTATATGAACTACAGTTGAAAGAATTGAGGATGTTTAGCTTGGGAAAGAGAAGACTCAGGGAGTGACATGACAGTTGTCTTCAAACATTTGAAAGGGTATCATCTGGAAGATGAATTGGACTGAAATCATGAAAGGCCTCCTTATAAGATGTATGGGTGTAGCTAAGTGGAATAGATAATATGTAGAATGACAGAATTATACCTAAACTTATCTTGACAGTTATAAGGATGAGCTCAATCTAATAAGATGACTTTCAGTAAGGATAAACAAAAAAGTCTTATACTTGGGTTTTAAAAATACAGCACTTGTGCTCAATTTTGGCGAGAAAAGTTTGTGTGAAAGACATTTGAGGATTGTGATGGACTACAAACTCAATATGAGCCAACACTGTGAAATAGCAGCCAAAAGATCGATTGTGATCTTTGTTTGCGTTGACAGTCATAATGTCTGGAATAGTAGAAAGGAGCCGATATGTGGAGTTTTGTGTTCAGATTAGGATGCCACAGTTCAGGAAAGGTGTTGACAAGTAGGAGTGAGTCCAGAAGAGAGTAATACAGATACTGAGAGGACTGGAAACCATGGTATATAAAGTTGGGCTGACAGAACAGTATATATTTAGCCTGGAGAACAGAAGTCATTTGGCCTGTGCAAGAAGATCTAGACTTATTCTTCTTGGCCCCAAAAAACTGAAATAAGAGCAATGGGTGGAAGTTGTGCAAAGGCACATTTCAGCTTGATAAAAGGAGAAAAAAATCCTTCATAACAATTAGAGTTGTCCAAAAGTAGAATCAGTTGCCTCACAAAGATAGGACATGACTAAATCAAAGATCCCAAACCACACAGTCAAACCATGTCTGAGTCCCAGAGGTTTACCTGGGAAGATTTCACTCAGAGAACATCATTTGCCCCATGATTCAACAGATATGTCAGTTTATCTACCAGTAGCAGCCGCCTTTCTTCCTCTCTGACTCATTTCACCCACACATACCAATTATATTGGTGCCATTTAATGCAAGCTGGTTGTGACTGATTCCACTGATCCTTATGGTCAGAGTATTGACTGAGATGCTCCTATGTGTTCTAATGATTCCTCAGCCATCATGGGGCTGAAAGTAGATTTTTCATCAAAATAGAAACTTTCATACAAACTTTATGGGATGTTCCACAGGGAATTCCCAGTAAGGTACAGGTGAGATTAGGAAACCCTTGAGGTCCCTTCTCCATTTAAGATGCTTGTGTTCTCTAGAGACTAGACCTCCTATGGGGTCTCAACCCACAGTTTAAGAAGTGCTAAAGGAGTCACAAGTAGAAAAAAGTAAGAAGCTCCATTCTAGACTTTTTGTCTGCTTTACTGAGTTTTTTGGTTTGTTTGTTTTGTTTTTGTTTTTGTTTTTTTTTAGACTTTCTTGTATCCTCAGTGAATGGTACGGTGTTTGGTACATAGTAAACACTTAGCAGGCCCCTGATAAATATCCGTTAACTTGTTTAACACACTACCCACTGACTGACTGGTTGACTGAGACTACAGCCAATACGGCTGGTTTGACATTATTGAAAAGCAAATTTCAGCTTCTCATTTCAGAAGTTAAAAACTAAAAAGAGAATTCCTAAGAAACACAACTATGTAATAATAGAATGAGCTTCCTCAGCATATGGTGAATTATTCATTATAGGATAGTTGTTCCACAGCTGGAAAAGACCTCAAAAACCTACAAATCCAACCCTTTCATTTTGCAGATGTAACAACACTTCTGGTAGGACTAGGGCTGGCCTCCTGTGAGAGGGCCCAAGTCGCCAAAGAACCTGGGAGTTCTGTTGTTTTCCCCTTCATGGGAAGAGTGGAAGCTAAGGGGAGATCAGGGCTAGAGGGTGAGGCAGTTCTCTCTACAATGACATCCTTTTGAGGATCTCTAGAGAGGAAATAGAAAAGGATAGGAGGAAAAGAGGAGGCGATGAGCTCTCCTCAGACATATGGAGGAGCAAAGCAACCCTAGCATCTGGCTTCAAACCCAAGCCCCTGTGGACCACAAGCTTTGACTCTTAAACAAGTAGAGAAGTATATGATTCTGTGTGTGTGTGAGTGTATGTGTGTGTATGTGTGTGTGTGTGTGTGTGTGTGTGTGTGTGTGTGTTTAGTCTTAGGCATTCAATCAGGTGGTACTGAAGGAAAAACACAACTTATGTTTCTGACTCCTCCACTCTCTGTCTCACTTCAGCTAGGTGTAACTGGTACCCATCTACTTCTAATTTTAATCTTTAATTTTATTAAAGGTTTTTATTATTATCGTCTCATTTTACTCTTTAATTCTATTAAAACTACATGTGACTGATGTAATCTTGGTTCTCATAAATACCGGTTTTTAACCTAGTCCCTGTATTTCCTGGTGTCCCTTTGTTCAAGTCCTGAGGATATGGGAACAGCATTGGAAGCCAACCAAGAGAGTGGTCTTTCTTAGCTCAGGACTGGAATCCCAGTATCCTAGCCCATAATCATGCACTACTTGTATGCTTTATAACCATACCTCTAAAGGTAGAATTACTATGAATTTAGAGCCTTTTAAAGTCTGCCTCATCAGACATTTGCCAAACTTAGCTACACAGATATCGAAACAAGCACAGAGGGTTTGACTTGTCCAAGATGACATAGGTAATAAGTAGAAGAACTGAGATTCAATCCAACATCTTCTTACTCTAATTTGAACACTTTTCCCCTCTCTTTCTCCCCCTATATATCTTGTCACTGGAATTCTTCTAGTGACAGCTAGATGAAGATATTTTTGAGGGGTCTACTCTAGAGTGGACTAGGCTACATGACTGAGCTCCCTTCCAATTCTGAGATTCTGAGTTCTAACTGCATTTTCAAAATATTTTTTAAATAACCTGGAAATAAGTATGTTTGTTTTGTGTACACTTATGCCTTGAGTTGATCTGAGTTCCACGTTACTTGACAATATTCTTATTGGTTCTTCTCCAGGTTCTGGTCTCAGAATGACAGAATATCAGAATTGGAAGAAATCTGAGAAATCATCTCATATAATACTTTGATTCTGCACATGAGAAATGGGAGATTCCAGAGAGGCTAATTAATTTGGGTAACAACAAACAGCTAGTATTTGAAAAGGAACTAGAACTTAGGTCTCCTGACTATAAAGTAAGTCTATGGTCCATTATACCACTGTCCCCATCATGATTTCTGCTTTCATAGTCCCAAACCTAGCCTGGGACCCCCTTTCCTGTTTCAGCAGAGTCAGTTGGCATGTGGCCAGAGGGATAAAGAATGCAAAGTGCACATGCTTTGTATTCAGAACCAAGGCTACAGTGAAGTTGTATAAACAGCATGGGCAAACACTGCCAGAAACACCTCAGATTCATCACACGTTTGATTTTTAATCAATTTTTGGTCGTTGCATATTCAGAAACTTTTTATTGTTGCCAAATTTTTCTTGACCCTATATGAGGACTCAACCCACAGTTTAAGAAGCACTGATTCTAGATAACATTAATAGCATCTTTACTGGTCCACCTCCATCAATTATTTCACTCCAATTTATACTTTTCATACCACCACTATAAAAACCTACATCTTATACCTTTTCCATCATGCTATTTTTTAAATCAAGACCTGAATGGTCTTTCAGATCTAATTTGAACAACAGTCTCAAGTTCAAGACTCTCCAGGTACTTCCATCAACTGATTCTCCTCTAGGTTTCCAAAATTATTATCATCACTATTCCAGTCCTTCACCTTACCTGAACTGATTTTGTTTTTTACATGCATCAACCTGCCTGGAAAAGGTTTTCTGCTTCTTCTCTGTCGACCACTTCAGACTATATTTTGTCTTTTCTTTTTTTTAAAGTTTACACAAGCTCAGTCATGTATTCTACATTCCTTATGAGAAGGCAGATAAACATATATAGAGAGAGATACCTAGGGAAATGATAGATAGACAGAGCATTTGTTAAGTTTTTAGTATGTTCTAAATACTGGGCTAAGCAATGGGGATGCAAATATAAGTAAACAAGACAATCCTCCCATCAAGTAACTTACAATCAAATAATGTAAGACAATACATTTGGGGAACTAGAAATGGGGATGGAGCAGGAAGAGGTGGAGGAAAGGTATATTCAGTGGGGCATGGAGACAAATGAAGAGGACTCTAGATAGTGAGTTGTGATGTGTATGGAAGGTGACATATAGTTGAGATCCTGCCAGGTGGTACTGGGAAAGGAGTTGGGGCTCAGGGGAGCTGGACCCTGAAAGGCAGAAGTTTAGGAACTAGGACTCTTATTTTCTACTCAAACTTCTTCTTACCTCTAGCCTTCATATGACCAAATCAAGATGATCCAAGAGTAGGATCTTAAGAAATATTTCCCTCTGGGGCTGATAGATTGGACAACAATAGGTCCCTGTGCAAGCACCATTTAATGGCTATATTTTGGACTCTCCTGGCTCAGAGTGAATGTAAATAGTACCTTTCTCTTTTGGCCAGCAGCCTTGAGGTTCTTCCTTCCCCAGTTTGATTTTTTTCCCTTCTTTTTTAATTAAAGGGGCTATCCCTTGACTCACTTCTTAAAGAAGCCTATTCACTGAATGGACAGTACCAAAGTGAGTACCTGAAAAAACCTTAGCCTAAAAGGGCCAGGTTCTCCCACTGCATCCTGGACCATCTTCAATCGTCCTGATGAATATCTGGCCACTGGACTCAGATGGCTCTGGAGAAGAAAGTGAGGCTAGTGACCTTGCACAGCCCTCCCTCACTGAAATCAAAGTCAAATGCAAGTCATGTCATCATATCCCTGATATCATGGTCCTCTTAGAGTACAAAGGACAAACACAGAAACAACAGGAAACACTTGTAAATGTTGCATGAATGAATCATTGAACAACTGTAAGTAAGAGCAAATACGGTGAAGCATTAGAGCTACTGAAGGAAATCAACCTTCACCTGTCAACAATTGTGATGAATAAAAGCCAGAAAAACGATCACTCTATTGGTGAAAGCCTGTTGGATTGATAGTATTCTTACAAAGTGGTATTTTAAGAATGATGCACACCTGTATGGGCTAATGCTTAGAAACAGATGGGTTTTTTCTTTAAAGACAATTAAGCTACCCCCAGGGGCAGGAACACTTTTCTAGAAGTGAAAACTGTACAGACAACAATGTTCATGTAGTAATTTCCATATACCACAAATCAGCGAATAGTGGATGAGGAAGGAACAAGCAGATTCTTAAGTGTGAGTAACCTGCTAACGATTCTGACAGATAGCTGATCATGCTCAGTTATATCTTATGTGTCTTCTCATTCCCAATCTATGATCCTTTGAAGATCAACTTTCTATACTTAATTGAAAGTAAATGACTTTGGACTCAAATTTTATTTGAACTCTTTGCTTTTCCAGTGCATATAGTTGGGGGCATGGCAGATAGAGTTCTAGACTTGGAATCAGTAAGATCTGAGTTCAGTTTCTAACTTAAACACTTAATACCTTACCTATGTGATCCTGGCAAGTTATATAATTTCTGTCACCCTCAGTTTCCTCATCTGTAAAATGGGAATAATTATAGCAGTTGCCTCTCAGATTCTTATTACAGTGAGAAATTTTTTAAGTGTGATGCAAATGTCAAAATACTACACTAATGCTGGCTATTATTTTTATTTTCCCCAAATTTAACCTAACTGATTTATGTGTATATGTCATGCATTTGCTACTGTAGAAAATAATTCAGCAGTGGATGAACAGAGAAGTGATGGGGATTGGATCTAAAACCCCAAAAGTTAAAGACCATGTCTTTGTGATCTGAACCCCCAAAAGGAAAAGCCCCTGAACTTTTCCATGTGGCCTAGATCCCTGGCATTTTGGGAACAATCAGCTCTTCCCAGTTAATTAATTGCCATTTCTTTGTCTGCACCAGGCCCCACCCTAGACCTTCAATCCTTTAATTCTGTCTGAATCCCTTCTCTCTGCTCACAGTTTTTTGCATATAACATCCATATTACCTCCATTAAGGTGCTTAGATTCCTTAAGAGTCTAGTCAATGCTTAGATTCCTAAGAGTTGGGCAGTATGGTGGATTTTTAGAATCATGCTCAAGTTCTATAGGTGCTCTTATAAAACTTGTTTTTTGCTGAAAGAAGGCTTGTGTTGAATTCATTTGGGCAGGACCCACACATCGCTATTTCGGGGTCCTAGCATCCTAAACCTCAACAGAAGCATGTATAAATATTTCTCATGGTGAAATTGAGCAGATCTTTCAGAGTTCTTGACCAACATGCTCTTTCTTTTCTTTCTACAAATAAGGAAATTCTGGCCCAGGAGAGACTCAAGCCTTGACTCTTGTTTAAATGTTTAAATGCTGATTTTGTGGCCTTGAGCAAAATCATTAGACTTCTCAGCTCCACTAGTCAGAGCTTTGTCATTCATCATTTATTACTTCAGTTCCCTACTCCTCTGGGAAGTCTTTCCTGATCTCCTCCAAGAGAGAGTTACTGCTTGCTGCTTCAGTGATAGAAATGTAGAGTGCTCCCAGAAGTGTTCCCCAATAGACATAAACTACTTGAAAATACAGACTGTTTTCATTTTATTCCCCAGCACTTAGCACTTGCTTTTTACATAATAGACCCTTAATAAATGTTTTTTTTTTTTTTAATTTAATTGATCCTCAAGACAGCCCTCATGAGGCAATTATGCCATTTTACAGGTTGGGAAACTGAATATAGATAGAAAAGTGAGATAGGCCCTGCCCTAAAAGAGCTTCCATTCTACTAGGGGGAGATAACATTTATAGGATGGTAATGCAAAAAGAAGGAATTGAAGAGTTCTCCCTGGAACCACCATTTTAAGGAAGGACCCAGGTCAGCCATCTTTCATTCTCGGGATTTACTTTCCTCTATACTTCTACACCCACTACCCTTTCCATTGCCCCCACACCCTCTCCTTGTATTATAGCTCCTTTTTAAACCCTGCCTTCCCGAATTAGAATGGAAGTTCCCAGAGGATAAGGATTACCTTTCTTTTTGTGTGTATTGTATATGGGAAGGGCAGCTAGGTGGTGCAGTGGATAGAGCACCAGTGCAGGAGTCAGGAGGACCTGAATTCAAATATCACCTCAGACACTTGACACTCACTAGCTGTGTGACCTTGGGCAAGTCACTTAACCCCAATTGCCTCATCCTGGGTCATCTCCAGTCATCCTGATGAATATCTGGTCACTGGATTCAGATGACTCTGGAGGAGAAGTGAGGCTGGTGACCTGCACAGCCCTCCAGATGACTCTGGAGGAGAAGTGAGGCTGGTGACCTGCACAGCCCTCCCTCACTCAAAACAAAGTCAAGTGCAAGTCATGTCATTATTTCTCTGATGACATGGTCTTCTTCAGCAAGGAAGGACGAACACAAAAACATTGTGTATGGGGTGTCCTGAAAGGACTAGCACCACTGGTATAGGGGGTTGTGAGCCCTTTTCAGGTCTGCTCATCCACCTTAGGTATTGTTGACCTGAAGATTGGTTAAAAGAGGGGTTGTGAGCCCTTTTCAGGTCTGCTTATCCACCTTAGGTATTGTTGACCTGAAAGACTGGTTAAAAGAGGCAAATAAGACAGATGATATATAAATTCATATTTATTTCCTTAAAGTTAGCAGAATACACACATGCACAGATCCAGGGAAAACCTCACTGACTGATAAAAAAAATGATCAACCTTAAATATGTTTTAGAGTAATCCCAATCTCAAGATGACTCTGTCCCTCAGATTTATTGTCTCCATATGTGTTTAACCACACCATGAGAAAGGAAGTTTCTTAGTTGAGTAAGCTGTAAATACAATAAGACAAAACACTCGACAAAGTAGTGTCAATTGGAAATTATGGTCCTAGCATATCTGTGTTTCCTCCATATAGCATATGTCCATAGGGTACCAAGATAAGAGAAGTGCCACTATTCAAGATAATGTCTGGTCTCAGACATCCTGTCCTTTAGTGGTTACAAGCAGGAAGAATGCTTCTTATCAACCTTATCTTGTCTTAAAGTTACTGACACTAAAGGAAAGGGCATTTTTAGAGCAAAGCAAAGCATGTCTGGTTGATTAGTTCACGCTTTGGCCCTTATTGGGGTTTAAATAATTTTGAATGATTATCATTATCCATCTGTCACCCAACTCACCTATGGCCCAAGAAGCTGCATTATCACACCCTGGTAAAACTGGTCTGGCAGACAGACTAAACCAAGCTGAAGGGAATCAAAAGACTTTAAACCTATAGGGGAGCTAGTAGGATGTCTACCCCAACCATGTGAAGACTTCCCTGGAAGAATAGATGGTTATAAACAATTTATGGGCCACGAAGAGGCAAAAACAGGTGCTATGGAGTGCTTGGAGCTTGGTTAGATTTTGAAGACACCAAGGTCATCCATTGGAACTCAAGTCTTAATCACTTTTATCCTGCCACTGGACTCCAGTGACTCTGGCAGAATGAGTCCTATGACTTTATGCAACTCTGCCTCATTTAAATCCACTTTACGGGTGAGTCAAGACATCAGCTCCAAATGCCATTTGTTCTTGTCACAAATGAAGGATGAAGGACAACAGTAATGACAACATTTGGGTTCCTCATGCCTAACAAAGTACCTGGCACATAATAAATGTTTAATAAATGCTTGTTGATTTGATGTTTGTTCAAGGGTGTTCCATTAGTAGTAAATTGACTCATTTCAACAATTATATAGGTTATAACTTGTCCCAGCATATATGATTAATAAAGAGCCTTAAACTCATATCTTCTGATTTGAGGTCTTTCTTCTTAAACGAATTGCCTCTCCATAAGACAAAAGCTGTTATATGAATGTTGATGTTGTTTTAGCATAAATAATAAGTCATTAATAAGTATTAGATCAAAAAATACAATAAACTGAGACTTCCCAAAGAATAAACGCACAGGCAAATGGAAGCATCAGTTTACATTACAATAATCTTCTTTATTGAGGAATGTTCCCCAGGTCCAAATTTGTTGATATGGTGGCCTGCCTACTTCTGGCTTAGCTGCTGTGTGTCCTCATCACTGCCCTTCAGCCTCCTAGTAACTAGTATAAGAGTTAGCTCCCATGTTTCCTTAGACATACTTTCCAGGTCATTGAGTGAAAAGGAAGCAAACATTTATCTCCTAGCAGTAGATGAGTGGGGCAAAGGCAGCACAAATATTTCTCAGAGTTAAATCTAGCAAATCTTTCAAAATTCTTGACCAATATGCTCTTTTATTTTCTTTCTACAAATAAGGAAATCCATGCCTGGAGGAGCCTCAAGGTGACAGACAGAGCAATTTAGTGTAAAGGTTGATAATAAAATCCAGACTTCCTGCCTCCTGGCTGCGTATTCCAATCATTTGGTTTCTCTGGCATTCAGGACATATTCATAAGCATTAAATTCAATTAAAAATAAGACAGAAATCACTGCAAGATTTCTATCTAATGAAGAATGGTGAAACTGAATATGTGTTGATCTCTAGTTATATAAGGACGTAGTTTTGCATTTTAATATAGATTTTTTTAAATTAAAGAGATAAATGATTCCTCTTTCAACATTTATCATTATAAAAAAGTATATAGGATTTTAGGTATTGCTTATTATACACAAGTAATTTAAGTGTTCTGAAATATTTTATGACAATATTTGATAATACATGATGATACTGAATACTTTTTAAAAAGTGCATCTCCTATTTTTTTCTTCTATTCCTTCTCCCTCTCCTTCTTCCTCTCCCTTTTGCTTTTCTCCTCCCCCTCCCTGTATTCTTCTCTTCCTCCATTGCTGTTGGGGGTTCTCTATATAAAAAAATCACGTGTCCATTCCAAAACAACAATAACAACAACAAAAAAACATACTAGACATTGAGAATACAAAAACAGAACTATTTCTTCCCATTAAGGAAAAACTATGTGCATTCAAAATATCTACAAAATACTTTCTGGGATGAGGGATCATACTTAGACTTTCTGGAAGAATAATTGTTGATGTTTGCACAGTGCTGTAAAGTTTGCAAAATACTTTAAATTGTCTGCTTAAAGCCTTACAGCAAGCTTGAGAAGTAAGTGGCATTATTATACTCTTTTAATAGAGGATGAAGTTGAAGTTCGGAGAGGTTAAATAAATAACCCAGAGTCACACAACTAATACATATCTGAAGTGGGGGCCTGGATTCCTCATACTCCAAGTCTAGAGCTCCAGTCACTGGCTCATTCTTCTGCTAAGGCACAAAAAGATTAGAATTGGTGGTCAGGGCCAAAGTGACAATCTGTCCAGGGCACCAACAGATTTTGTTTGAGAATGCTTAATTTTATCTTAAAGTTGGATCATGTATTTAACTGATCTTTTTGATAAATTGTCTATGAATTTTAAAACTTTTTTGACTTTAACTTCAAAGGATAACAGCTTAAGTGTTTATCATCTGCTATACAATGCTGTATTGCTGAGGCAATATTCACAGCACTGGTGGTGACCATGAATATGCCAGTATGGTTCTCAGTCTCAAAGTATAAAAGATTCTCCACATAGAAGGCAGAAGAAAAACATTTATTTAAGCATCAGAAAGCCAAAGCCCAGAACCAAAAAGCAAAATCCATCATGATGACCAAGAATTTAATAAACGTGATCACAGCAGAGGGCAAAGCCATTCTCAAACCTCCCCTCTCCCAGCCAGGGCCTTCTCACTATCACCTGTCACAATGGATCAGCTGGCCTGTGTCAGTTGCCTGTGTTCTTTCCCCTCTGACCTGATCCCCATTCATTCACTTCCTCCCAGTTCTGCTTTACCTTTCCTGTTCTGCCTCTTCAGCAAGCTCCTCCCACCACATGTATCCCAGGTTTCCAGGTGATCCAAGAAGATCATATGGGCCTATTAATTAATGAGAAAGATCTTTCTATTTAAATTACCATTACATTTGGCCCCAAGATCCCTCATATTCATTACCTAGGTTGGTGGGGCAACTGGTATTACAAGCACCCCATCATTCCCCCTCAACAAATAGGACCCAAAATCTTGGAGTAAGGGGGGAAAGGTCTCTTCTTCCACAACTACTTCCTTCTGAGATTGGACATAGAGCTATCCCTGCCCCAAGATGTCCCATTTCAGAGATCAGTTCTTTAGCTGGCATCTGGAGTTTGGTCATCTTCAGGTCCAGAGATGACACATCACCTTCATGGATAGGAGGTGACATCTGGCTTAAACGATCAGATATCTTCAGGTGGAGGGTACTAAGCCTATAGGAAACAAACCTTGCAAACAAGTTTAACAGATGAAAAGTCAAAAAACAAACTAAAAAATAAAACAAGGAAAGAATAACCAGAAGCAGCATAGATATAGGGTCAGCTGTGGTTCTGGAGTATATAAATCCATTATCACAGTCTCATTCACAGTAGAATACATGAGTTAAGGGTACAATTTGGTAATTATCCTCTCCTGAATAAACAACAGTTACAATAGTATCTTTCCCATGTGCTATTATTTCTACACCTTTGGAACATCATCTGGCTTCCGTTTTATCCATACTTTAGCTCCTGATTTCATCCTATCAGTAGAACCCAATCCTTCAGTTCCTCTGTTAATTATTTCAGAAGGAGGGTCAGTTTTCATAAGTGGTCTTGTTTCACAAGGAATAATAATCACTTGAACTATTCTATCATTTTTACAAATCATCATCTAAATTTTGGAATGCTACAATAATTTTTCATTGATAATTAGAATCTATCACTCCAGCCAATATGTGTATTCCTTGAGCTGCTAATCCTGTGCATGTCCAATACTATGAAAAGCTGGGGTACTCATTACCCAGGTCATAATGGGGATTCTAGGCCTTAGTATTACCTCATGTCCTAAAGGCAGCTGTTCAGTCACTACCAAAGCCTAATATACAGCTAAGAATTGCTTTTCAAAAGGGGTATTTTGAATTCCAGATGAAGGGAGTTTCCTAGACCAAAATCCTAAGGGTACATTTCAGCTTTATTTTTGCCATAAACTTCAGTTTGCATATTCATCCTGTACAGTCATTTGCAATTCCACTGGGCCACTTTGCATAGGCCATAAATCTAGGGCCCACTGAATAGCCACCTTAGCTTCATCAAAAGCTTTGGTCTGCTCAAGTTCCCAATCAAATTCATATTTTTTCCCAGTAATTTTATATAAAGGTTTCAAAATTTGTCCTAGATGTGGTATGTGATGTCACCAATATCCAAATTATCCTATAAACTTTTGGACTTCTTTCTAATTGGTGGGGATAGGAAAATCCTGAATCTTTTGTTGGGCTTGTGGGAGAATCTCTTGCAGCCCCTGATTCCATTGTATAACCAAAAACTTTTAGGTCTGAGCTGCCCCTTGAATCTTTGCAGGATTAATCTTCCATATGCTCAATTAAAGGTGTCCAACTCTTCTCCACTTCTTCTATAGTTTTATCCTGTATCATAATATCATCTATGTAGTGGGTAAGCTGTATACCAGGCAGCTCTAATTCATCCAAATGTTCAGCCATAATCCCACGACAAATAGTGGGGCTATGCAGATATCTTTGTGGCAAGCGTGCAAAAGTATATTGTCAGCTCTGTCAAGTGAAAGCAAATTGGTCCCATTGTTTCAAATCTATTGGCATAGTAAAGAAAGCATTGGCTAAATCAATAACTGCATACCAAGTCCCATCATATTTCTAGATCTTTTCTATTAAAGTAATGGTATCTGGAACAGCAACATACAAGGGAGGAGTGACTTTACTCAATTGTCTATAATCCACTATCGTCTTCCATGTCCCATCTGACTTTTGTACTGGCCAGACAGGATTATTCCACCGACTGGTTGTAGGAACTAACACTCCTGCTTCAACAAACTCCTTTATAGTATTGGTGTGTGTGTGAGTTCATCCTTCGGTGCTGAAGAAGACCATGCCATCAGAGAACTAATGACATGATTTGCACGTAACTTTGTTTTGAGTGAGGGAGGACTGTGCAGGTCACCAGCCTCACTTCTCCTCCAGAACCATCTGAATCCAGTGACCAGATATTCATCAGGATGACTGGAGATGACCCAGGATGAGATAACTGGGGTTAAGTGGCTTGCCCAAGGTCACACAACTAGTGAGTGTCAAGTGTCTGAGGTGAGATTTGAATTCAGGTCCTCCTGACTCCTGCACTGGTGCTTTATCCACTGCACCACCTAGCTTCCCTATAGTATTAGTAATCTCATTTTGTCCACCTGGCACATGATACTGCTTTAAAGTAATCACTTCAAAAGGTTCAGGTAAAGTGATTGGGTCCATTTTTATTTTACCCACTAAAACTCTATTAATTCCTTTCTTGCTTGCTCCAAACTGATATCTCCCCTCAGATAAATTTAAAGTCATACCTCTCAATATGTCTATTCCAATGATGCATTCAGGAGTGGGCACAATTACCACACTATATTCTTTCTTAGGCAATTGTCTAATTTTCATCATTAGATTAACTTCTCTGGCTGATATTTCAGCCCCTCCCAATCCTGTGATCTATTAATATATCTATTAATACCCTGGTTACAGTATTTGATCCATTTTTCTAATATGTGGTCAAATTGATACAGGGTCTGTAATCCCATCTGTGTATTTCTTTAATCTGAGCTGAGGCTTAGCCAACTTCCTATTCTCACTGAAGGTGTGACAAACTTGGATACAAGGGTTCAGCAGGATCTGTAGGGGCAGTTCTTACTTCTCTATTTTGTCTAGTATCAAGTCCCTTTTCTCGGTACATTCTGTATAGTTCAATAGTTGGAATACTGTCTATGCTTCTAATATCTACCCCTGATCTCAATACAGCGGTAAACAATTCTCTCCTTGTCAATTTTTTCTGATTTTGAATCCGCTGGGTATTTCTTCCTCTCTCTCTAGCAATGTTGTCTTTCCTCCAATCTCCTAAGTAACCTGTGAAATCTTGTCCAGAACCTCTGAAAGAGGGTGTCCTATTTCCCTAATTATTAGAGTCAAAATCAAGTTCTGGTAAGTAGGAAGAGCCATCTTCACTATTATATTCTTATGGCAAACTGCAAAGGGAGTATCATAGTATGCATCTGCATTTCTGGTCATTCTGGCAGTCTTCATTACCTCCTCCTTTAACTTTCTTATACAGTCCCTAAGTGAATATCAGAGTCTGTCTCTTCTAGGCCACATTGAGTCAGTAGGATAGTGCCTGCTGCAGCCTTCTGCAGCCAAAGCTAACAGATTAGTTGTATCGTTACTTCCTTGCATGTTGTAATCTCTAAAAGTTTTCTGTACAAAAGGATTCTGACTAATATCTATAAATTTCAGGCAATCAATGAAATCAATAGCTGTTCCTCCAGCTCCATCATCACTGATTCTCACCATCCAGGATATTAATGATTCTCTCATCCTTTGGGTGAATTTACTCAAAATTTCTGTGACCTCCTGCTGGGTAAAATCCTCAATTATTTCCCTATACACTGAGTTACCTCCTTGGTTCTGCTGTTTCCACCTCACTATTGGGCTTGCTTCTCACTGAGAAACTTCTTTCTCTAAAATTATTTCACTTCCTTTGTCACAGTGGCAACTAGGCTGAGTCTGTACAAAGGTCAGATGTGCATTTCTTTTGTTAGCCTTCAGCTTCTTTTGAGCTAAATGAACAGCCTTTCCTTTTTTCTGAGACTCCCTCCCTCCAGATTGCTCTTGTACTCTTTTTTCATCTGAATTTTTTCCTTAAGCAGTTCATCTCTGTTTCTACACATAATACGGTAATCTGGTAGTAAAACCCAGCCTCTCCTATTTGCCCCAGCCAACTCTTTCCCTGGTCCTATTAGTATTTCTTGCAAACATCTTTCCAAATCTCCCGGTTCCACTTCCTGTAACTTCCCTTTCCAATTTCACAGGGTCCAGGGCTTTTAGCCCACTCCCTTGCTAGTGAGGAAAATGGTAAATTCTTCCATCCTGTGATATTAATGTCTTCCTCTAAATCATTTCTGCCACAAAATAGATTTTTTTACTTTGAGATCCTGTTCATGATGCCAAATGTAGCACCAAGGCAATATTCATACCAACACCACCACCAGTGGTGACTGAATATGCCAGCATAATTCTCAATTGCAAAGTATGAAAGACTCTCCATATATAAAGCAGAAGAAAAATGTTTATTTAAGCACCAGAAAGCCAAATCCCAGAACCAGAAAGCAAAATCCGTCATGGTGACCAAGAAGTTAATAACCACGATCACAGCAGAGGGCAAAGCCATTCTCAAACCTCCCCTCCCTCAGCCAGGGCCTTCTCACTATCAATTGTCACAATGTATCAGCTGGCCTGTGTCAGTTGCCTGCCTTCTTTCCCCTCTGAAGTGATCCCACTCACTTACTTCCTCTCAGTTCTGCTCCACCTTTCCTGTTCCACCTCTTCAGCAAGCTCCTCCCACCACATGTGACTCAGGTGATTTAAGCAGATCATATGGGCCTATTAATTAATGAGAAAGATCTTTCTATTTAAATTACTATTACAAATGCATAACCAAGAAGTAAACAAGGAATTTACTTCCCATCAGATCAAGTAAAACTTTTTGTTCAATACTTACAGACCACTTAACTCAATACTCACCTTTAACCATTTCAAATTTAGCAGTAGGATTTGCAGTCATAATGATCCATTCATTTGAGATATTGCATATCATCCATTCTGATTTTTAGGAAATCCACATATGGACTCCAACAAAACATTGTGTCTCTCTCTATATACACAAACCCACAAAATATACAGATACATAGATATATAAATATTAATGAGATTTGATGTTTATATGTATACATGCATATAAACACACATAGAAAATACACACATGTGATGTGCGTATGCACATATGCTTAAATATATGTGCACATATATACATATGCACATACAGAGACCTAACGTACATGAATACATACATGTTTATACATATACCTGCATTTTGTTTTTGTCCAATTATTGCAGTAATGTTTGACTCACTGTGACTCCATTTGGGGTTTTCTTGGCAAAGATATTGAAGTGGTTTGCCATTTCATTTTCCAGCTCATTTTACAGATGAGGAACTGAGGCAAAGAGAGTTAAGTGACTTGCCCAGGGTCACATAGCTAACAAGCATCTGAGGCCAGATTGGAACTTAGGAAGACGAGTCTTCCTAAATCCAGGCCCAATACTCTATCTACTCTTGCCCCATACACACACACATTGAGAGAGAGACTCAAATACATACTTATATACATAAAATGTATAATATATGTTTCTCATATCTAGGAGAAATATATGTATAAATATATTCATACATATATGTATATATGTTTTTCATGACTAAGAGAGAGATGCATCATTTCTTAGAAGGTAGGCAAACCACGTACAGCTTGTTCCATGAGTCCTACAGAGTTGCCTGGGGCAAATAGAGGTTAAGTACCTTGCTCAGGGTCACAAAGCTAGTAAGTGTCAGAGGCTAGATTTAAGGTGCAAGTGTTTAGCACTCCTCAAAGGTATTGCATTGCTTCATAAAATCACTTGCAATGCTAATTAAACTTGACTTAGAAGTGAAACCTTTCCTTTTTAGGCATGTTTAGAGAATTAGAGAGGCAGCTAAGTGGCTCAGTAAATAGAATGCTGGGAATGAAGTTAGGAAGACCTGAATTTCAATCCAGCTTTAGACTCTTATTAGTTGTGTGACCTTGGGCAAATCACTCTACCTCTGTTTGTCTTAAACCATTAGAGAAGAAAATGGCAAACCACTCCAGAATCTTTGCTGAGAAAATTCTATAGACAGTACAAGTATGATATGGTCCACAAGGTCATGAAGAGTCAGACACAACTAAATGAATGAACAATGACAAGAGGGTTGGAGGAAGTAAAAACAGGCTTCTAAAAAATGGTGAGTCAGATTCAAGTATCTATCCAAGGCCATAAATATTGGGCTGAAATTCTTCCATGAAGAGGGAATAAGTCAAATTTTTATGGAACCCATAGCTACTACTAATCTTGTAGACTAGTAAAGATACCAGTGAGGTCAGAAAATTAATGGAATAATAATAAAGCTCAGACAGGTTTGAAAACCAGGCAGGAAATACCAATATGAGATACAACTTAGAAAAATGCAAACTAATATGTCTAGCAAAAAATAATATGAAGCACAGATGCTCAAAGTAGAGCCAAATTTGGAAGATGGATCCAGAACTGGAAAACAGTAAAGCCGATGGGACCTGGTTGTGATAATGAAACAGTAAATATATTTGAATTATGACATAGAAACATGACCTAGAAACATGCCCTGGGGTCAGTTTATGCTTGTTACCACCCATTTAGATTTTCCTTATAAACTTCAAGAACTCCTTAAATTTTTAGACTTTGGCTCAACAGCCCCTGCTGACAGTTCTCAGAGGTGATGACAGAAGATGCCTTTTCTGCTCCTTCCAACCTTGTTTAACTAGCACATATTTATTTTGTATTTTTAGTCCGTCCATTTATTTTCTGTATGTGAGTATTGTTTCCCTGTACTCCTTCCCTCCAAACCAAAAGCTCCTAGAGAAGAGATTGTCTTATTTTTGTCTTTCTCTCCAGAGTACCTAGGAGTGTGTTTGCATATAGCAGGTGTTCAGTAAATGCTTGTTGACTGGTTATTGATTAAGGATGAGAGAATAAGCAGAGAAATAAAGTAAAACCAAGTCGTTTAAATTTTGTTTCTATTTTTTCTTAAACAAAAAAATAATCTTCAGGCTCAGAAGGTAAGACAAATATTAGGAATCAAGATACCAAATATGTCATATAATTACAAGAGCACAGGCCAGCATGCTGAAAGAATTTTTTTAATAAAACTGCTGAGTGAGTGAATATCAGGGATCTTTGAAAAGTCATGGACAATGGGAAATGTACCTTCAGACTAGAGAGGGACAAATATCCCAATTAAAAAAAGAGAGAGAAATGGGGGTACAGTCTTAAAATAATAAGCTGCCAAATAAATAAATTTTTTAAAAAATCCAAGAATTCATTATTAAAGTGATGTTTATAAATGAAAATGACCATCAATAACAATCTAATTAGAGTTCACTCAGAACAAGATTCGATCATGTCAGACTGACCTCATTTCCTTCATGAAAAGGGTATCTAGATTGGTCTGCCATTAAATCTTACTCTGATACCTCATCAGAGTAGTTTTTTTTAAAATTTATCAATTTATTGTGTTTTGACAAAATGGACACATCAATAAATACCCAAATAATGTCTGTTCTCTAAAAATAGTTAAACAAAACCTCCTAATAGCAGAGTGCAAAGGGTAGAATATGTCATATCCACTTTTATAGTATACATACTGTTATGAGGAAAGAGACAGAGAATTGTAGACTGGATGGATAGTTGGCCTTGGAGTTGGGAAATACTTGAGCTCAAATCTTACCGATGACATATTCTAGCAATACGATTATTGACAAGCTACTTAACCTTTCAGAGGCCGTAAAATATTCTCTAAGACTAAATTGTTGACCTGAACTAGTGGAAATCATTACAATACTTGGGATATTTATGCTTTAACTTTGAGAATAGTCCCAACATTTTCCATTGTATTACACTTAAGTTGTGTTTCCTCACACAAGTATTGACTTTATTTTAATTGTTGGACTTATGCACATATATAAATTCTTGGGTTTCTACTTTCATCTTACTACATCAATCCATGTTAAGTCTTTTCCATATTTCTCTGAACAATTCATATTCATCAACCTCAGTAGTGCAGTTTCATTGCATTCACACACAAGTGTGTTCAGTCAACTCTAATCATTGGTGTATATCAGGGGTGGGGAACCTGCAGTCTCAAGGCCACAGGTGGCCCTTAGGTCCTCAAGTGCAGCTGTGACTGAATCCAAACTTCACAGAACAAATCCCCTTAATAAAAGGATTTGTTCTCTAAAACTTGGACTTAGTCTAAAGACTACACCCAAGAACCTAGAAAGCCACTTGTGGCCTCAAGGCCTCAGGTTCCCTACCCCTGGATTTTGTTTCTAGTTTTTGGCAATCACATCTAATGCTCTCACTGTCAGTAACTTTCTGGTCCCAGCAATGGGCTCTTTTAATCAAAAGGCATTAACTATTATGTCATTTTTTTACAAAATTTACAAACTTTTCCCCCTATAATTACTGAATTCACAGCTCAGTCATGAGGGAATTAAAATTCTTCCAGCAATGAGTCCTCCCATCTTTTCACATTTGCTAGCTTTATGGATGTGAACAGGCCATCAGACTTGTTTTAAATTGTATATAATCTATTAATGATTTTGGAAAATTTGACGGTTTGCTTTAAATTCTTATTTTGAAAATTGTTCCTAATATCTATTAGAGGATATTTCTAAATTTTATAGGCAACTTCATATAAATTTTTGGATGTCATACTTTTACAGAGATATTTAATACCAAAGTTTTTTTTCATTCTCTGATCTGATGCTAGCTGCATTATTTTTATTTGCAGGGTAGGGAGGAGAGAGAGAGAGACATTTTTAAAATTTGAATAAATGAAATTATTTAGTTTATTTCAGAGTTTCTTTTTTCTTGTGTCTGGTTAAAAATTTTCCCCTTTCCATAGTTTTAAAAGATATATTTCTCATCTGATTTTTATGGAGTTATTTTTAATATTGAGACAATTATTCTTTAGAAATTTTTATGTATATGACATAAGATATGTCTAAGCATATTTTCAACTAGACTTCTTTCCAGTTTTTATAGCAGTTATTGTTGGATAGACTATTTCCCATTAATATGTGATCTGAGGTTGATTTAACACTAGGCTGCTCTGTATTTTTTTAAGGCATTGCATATCTGAGCTATTTCATTGATCTACGTTTTGTATTTTCTTTCAATTCATTATATATAGTTTTGATAATTATTACTTTGTGATCTGCCTTGAGATCTAATAAACCAAAGCCCTTTGCCTTTCTACTTTTCCCCCATTATATTTCAGGATATTCTTGAACATTTATTCCTTCAAATGAATTTTGTTACTTTATCTGGGTAAGTTATTCCTTTGATGTTTCTATTCATAGACTACTAAACTTATGAGAAATTTGTGTTATTTTAATTATATTAACATGAATAATAAGAAAAAGAAATTGTCTCTTAAATTATTTATCTTTTCCATTTTTTCCAGAAAATCATTTTGTAATTGTATTTATATGTTTAGAATGATGCAATGGTGAGCCAGATTTTCATGAGATTGTGGCTATCTCCTGTTTACCCACACCCTCCTGTGGCATTCCTCCTGAGACATTCCCTGACCTCCTCCTCTTCAGCATGACTTTTTTTCTAGACATTTCCTTGGCTTTTCTGACCTGCTAAACTGCTTACTGATTCATCACCCAAAGAAAAAGGTCTCAGTTTAAATCTTTCTCCCTGCTCTGGGAAGTTATAAATATGAATCAATACTTCATATTTGTTCCTCAGCCCTCAGACAGGAAAAATATATGTAGCATTATTTCAAAATAGTGCAGTTTTAACTCACATCTAATCTCTCCATGTGTCTTTGTATATCTCTGTTTCCGTCTCTCCCTTTCTCCCCTTCATGTCTGGGGTGCTTCATTGATCCAAACATTTTGACTCCTGACCACAAAGACAACAATTCCTCATTTCTGCTCTTCCACTTTCCTTATGAAAAGAATTGTGCTTATTTTCCCAAAATTTACCTTACTCTTACAAGTTTATCTTCAATTTGTATCTGCCATTAATTTTGAGTTTTATTGTAGAAATTGTTAATGATTGTATTGCCATTGGAGACTACATGATTGGGTTTGAGCACTGCTGTCCTACTTAATACATTTAGTCTACTGCATTGTTCTGTCATAAATTTCTGGTCATAGAGTTTAGACCTTTACTTCTTTTAGCTCCTGTGTCTCTCTAAATCCCTGCCTCCTTTTGGATTCAGCTGTTCCTGAGGCTGGTGTGTTTCTCCATCATGTTTCTACTTGCTTGACTTTCTGTCCTGACTTACTCTCTGTAGAGGCTTTCCTTACATAGCAAGCGCTAAACTTGTCAGTTCTAGCAGTATTTCAATGCAAAATAAAGATAATGGGCATCCTTTTTTTTTTTTTTTTTTACATCCTATAATGTAAGATCTTGTACAGCCAAGGCAATATTCACAGCACTGAGGGTGATTATGAATATGCTGCTATAGTTCTGAATAACCAAGTATAACCGACTCTCCATATCGAAGGCAGAAGAAAATCATTTATTCAGACACCAGAAAGCCAAATCCCAACACTAGAATGCCAAACATATCATAGTAACCAAGAAGTCAATATACATTAGTCCTGCAGGGGACAAAACCATCCCAAGTTTCCCCCCATGTTCATATTTAGTTCCTTAGATTTCTTTTTCTAGAATTACATTTTTTAATTATTCTATTTCTTAACCTGATAATTTGAATACTTTGCATTTTGCAAGCAATAACAACTTCATTCATGTTTTCAGTTTTATGTATTTGCTGATTTGCTAGGATTTTTAAAAATCTGTATTTTAATTAACATTAATTTTTCTCATTTGCAAATATAAAAGTTCAGGCACAAATTTTATTGAAGTAATGTTTTGTCTCATAAATTTTACTATTAACTGAAGAACACAGATCCCAACAGTTATTGACATGTTAAAATAATAGCCCCAAATCTGCTGATAAATGTAAAGTTCTATACTTGTGTTTAAAAAATCAATTTCACAAAAATGAGATTAAGTGTGACCCTGCAACATTCCTTGGGAAAGAGACCAAAATGTTTTTGTAGCCTGCAGTGAGTCAACAGTGTGACATGACAACCAAAATACAAAAAGCTAATGTAGATTTTGTTGTTGTTCTTGTTTAGTTGTTTGTCAGTTGTGTCTGACTCACTGTGATCCCATTTGGGGTTTTCTTGGCAGAGATATTGGAGTGGTTTGACATTTCTTTCTCCAGCTCATTTTGCAGATGAGGAAATTGAGGCAAAGAGGGTGAAGTGATTTGCTCAGGGTCACACAGCTAGTAAGTGTCTAAATCCAGATTTGAACTCAGGATGATGAGTCTTCCTGATTCCAGGACTAGCAATCTATCTACTGTGCCACCTAGCTGTCATGTAGATTGTGTAGATTAAATGTAGATTTAAGTGGCATTAATTGAAACATAAGCATAGGGAATGAGGCAATTTATGTGCCTTCTCTATATTGTTGTAGATAGACCACATCTACACTATTACATCCAGGTCTTGGTACTACATTTTAGTAAAAACTATTTTAAAACCTAGAATATGTCCTGGTTGATCATCAGCTAAGCTGATAAGGGTGCTTGACACTACTCAAAGAACAGCCAGAGATGTTTAGCCTTGAATAAAATGACTTTGAGAGTGTGTGTAAACTGTTTTCTATTATTAGAAAGGCTTAGTGGAAGAGCCATTAGATATTTTCCTGGATCCATCCAGATGACCTAGGAATCATGAATGAATGTTCCAGAGGAAAAAATTTAAGTTTGATATAAAATAAGCTTCCTAACAATTAAACCAATATAAGCTAGGTGGCATAGTGGATAGAGAACTGGGCTTGGAATCAGGAAGACTCATCATTATGAGTTCAAATCCAGTCTCAGATACTTACTAATTCTGTAACCCTGGGCAAGTCATTTAACTCTATGTGCCTCAGTTCCTCATCTGTAAAATGATGTGAAGATGGAAATGGCAAGCCACACTAATATCTTTGCTTATAATAAAACCTCAACATGGGGTCACAAAAGTCAGAAATGACTGAACAACCACAACAAAAAGTAGAATCAACTATCTCAGGACATAGGAGTTTCCACATCATTGGAGATATCTAAGCAGATACTGGTTAGTCGAAATTCTTGCTCATGTTCAGGTTATTAAAAGATAACCACTGAGGTCCTTTCAAAGAGATTTTATGGTTCCCTCAACCTTCTTCTGAAATAGAAGGATATGTGTATCAGACATGCCAAGTTAGACCCATATATGATTTTCCAGAGGAACAATTGCACATTATGAGATTATAAGTTCTATCAGTACTCTGGGTATAATTTCAATAAGCTTTTGTGGACCAGCTTACGAACATAACCATATTTTGTTATGTTGTTTCTATTGGCAAACGTGTCTGAAAAGCCAAAGAACCATTTTAAATAGAGTCTTTAGTAGCATACCTCATTAATAAATTGGGGACTGCCTTACCACATTTCAGCAGAGTTTGAAAGGGACAGCAAAATTTAAAGGCATAAAGTCACAGGAACTAGGAAATGAGTTATGAAGGCTTAGAGCTATAAATGGAGCAGTCAAAGGATGACTTTGAATAAAAAAAAAATTAGAATGTGATTATAAGGAAGCTTTTCTTGGCTCTCGCTTCCATTTTCCATTTTAAAACTTCACTCCTGATTTCAATGTTTCAGACATGTTATGATTTTAAAATTCATTATTCCCCAATTTCATCTATGTTGTGTTTCACTATAATGAGATCTCAAGAAAAGGACACTGAGACTTTAGAAGACCAACTGCAATAAAATGAAGAGACCATTCACTGTGGAAAAATTAAAAAAAATGTTTAATTTACTCAGTTTTACAATTCAGATATTACTCTTATACATATTCATATTTAGGAGGAAATTATTAGGAGAAAATACAAGGTGACATTTCTCCCAGGTTTTTAAAGGAACCTGAGATACTAAGGGGTAAAGAAAAGGAAGAATATTCTATACAGAATCAAACCTTTTGCTGTCACTTACTATGTGTGGGATTTTGGAAAACTTCCTCTAGGCTTCAGTTTCCTCATTTGTGAAAAATGAGAGGGCAGGACTAGATAAATCCTATAGTCCCTTACAGCCCTAAATCTATGATCCTAACTCTTATTCAGTTCCCTTAAAGTGCTTATAGCCTGGAAGAAATCTGTAATCTAGTAATTATGCAAGTAACTGTTGGTTTATATATTTGGTCATATACTGTTTTAAAGGATAATGACATCTGATGATTTCTCTTCGTATGAAGAAAAAACTAACTCATCAACTCTTCTTGATTTGAAGACTAAAGACATCATATTTCACCTCAGTTTTGTACAGAATAAAGTAAACACTCATTACTAGATCATTCTATCCATGTCATTTCAACTCTTTTGAGAAACCAACTTTAACTCTCTCTCTCTTTCTCTCTCTCTCTGTCCCTCTACATATATATATATATATACATTCAACACAATGTATATATGACATGTATGTATAAAACAACATGAATGGGAGAAAAAATTATTTTTATTTCACATTCATATTGATATCAATTTATTGTATTTTATACTTCATATGTACCTGTAGCCAACCTAATAGCCATTTACTTAATAAATATGTTTGTCCTTTTCTCCTCATGATACTGAAAGTTTCTTAATGGCAGGAACTACATCTAACCCAAACAATGACAACTTTATAGTATCTTGGTGCCATCTACCCTCTAGGTTCTCATTAAAAACCCGTGATTATGATCATGATTCTGAATTATAAAGCACACATGTTGTTTTTGAAGTTTGTAATGTCAACCAGGTGGTTTAAATGATAGCTGTGGGGAAGAAAGGAAGGAAGGAAAGAAGAAAGGGAGAAGGAAGGAAGGAAAGAAGAAAAGAAGGAAGAAGGGATGGAGGAAGGAAGAAAAAAAGGAAGAAAGAAAGTGAGAGGGGGAGGAGGAAAGAAAGGAGAGAAAAGGAGAAGAGAAGGAAGAAAATCATATGGGTTGCTTACCTCAAGCCTCCCTCTTTTTTATCTCTCTCACTATTTTTTATCCTTCCAGGAAGTGAATTAAAGAATCCAAAGTGAAAAAGGAAATAATTTGGTCATAATGATTTAGGATTTTAAGCAGATGAGCTTAGTGAGGCATCTAGTTCCTTTCAGCAAGGGGGAAGCCCAGTCAAGGGTTTTGTCTCCTGCTATCATTATCCTCAGATAAATCCTAGGCTTTTTTCAAATGCAGATCTAAATTGGAAACATTCTTTTATTTCAAATAGCTCTTGAAGTGAGCTGTTTCTGAGAATCACTTTATTGTGTTCCCTAGCTCCTGATTTGACTCACAGTCCCAGCTTGTACCACCTACTAAATAACATGCAATTTGTTTCTTGAACATTTTCTTTCTACTACTGAAAATCTCACACTATGCAAAACATGACCTACTCTTTTTTCCATGAAGAGGAATCGAAGGCTCTTGTTGTTTTTTTGTCCAAGTGTAAGTTATATGTCTGCTCATTTAAGTTATGTAAATCCACAGGTAATCCCTAAATGTATAAGACAAATGGTGCAAAGGAGACATTGATAGATAGCTCTGGAGTCTTGCCCACTCCTCTCCAAAGGAAACTGTGATTCTTGCCTTGAGAAGAGCAAGAGAAGAGGTCACAAGGCCAGCTTCTATGTTTTTAGAGGAGTATTAGACTGCAATTATATCTATCATCCCCTTTAAGTATTGCTTATCTTAGGACATAACTGGTTCAGAACAAAATGCTGCTTTAGTAGCCAATATATCTTAAGGAGGGAGGCTAGCTCAACTTATACCCACAGGCTTAGCCCCTTCCCACCAAACTATGAGTAGACAAAAGACTATCATAAATAGTGAAAAGTGAGTAGACCCATTTATCCAATCAAATAACAAACAGAAATTGGAGTTGTAAAGATTAAAATGCTAGACAATATACAGCATGAATGAGATCTTAAATTGGAGTGGGATAAGCTCTTCCTAAACCAATAGAGAGATCTCAGTTTTACGTAAGGGGAAATTCTCCAGAGTTTCTAGGTAAGGAAGCTGGAAATTAAAGAATTATTGAGAAGCAATCTTTCCCTCTATTTCTGAATGAGAGTCTTTCTCTCTGAACTGCCTAGAGTCAGTACTAAAGATAATCTGGAATCATGTGTGTCTTTATTTTGGAGAAATAAAGACCATTTCTATTCGCTCTGCTCTTGTGCCAACTCAGTGACTCATGAAGGAACAGAGCATCATGCCAGCATTCTCTGCATCAGTTAGAAGGATATCAATCAATATGCTTAAGGTTTGACTGGAAATCCAGGTTACATAAGGATTAGCCTCAGCAATCAATGTTTCACCTCCTACCAGGAACCGAAGTTCCCACCATGTGACCATGGACTTCTGATTGGTTAGCATTTGGTTTATCCTGCCTGGATCAGCATCCATTATAGAACTGCCCAGCCTTCTTTATTTCATGCTACTGTACATACCCTCCTCTACTGTAAAACATCCCACCTTCCAACTATAGATTTAAGAATATTAATCAAATCAAATCATTATCAATTCAGGAAAAGTCAAATCAATTAATTGTCTCATGACTGCCCTGAGGCCTCCTGTACAAACCACCTCCCTATATTTGTCTTCCCAATTTAGACTATAAGTTCCTTGAGGGCAGGGACTGCCTTGTAAAGCTGTATTTGTAGACCCTGCAATTACTAGAATGTTTGACACATTGTAAGTGCTTGATAGATGCCTTTTCCATCATTTATTCCAGGTTGATTGCATTCAACATGTGGGTCATCTCCAGTCATCCTGATGAATATCTGGTCACTGGATTCAGATGGCTCTGGAGGAGAAGTGAGGCTGGTGACCTGCACAGCCCTCCCTCACTCAAAACAAAGTCAAGTGCAAGTCATGTCATTGTTGCTCTGATCCCATGATCTTCTTCTGCAAGGAAGAACAAACACAACAAGTACCTACTACATGTCAGGGACTGTGCTAGAGATACGAAGATGAATAACAGCACGTTACCTGATCTCCAGGTGCTTATAATCTAGTAGGGGGGTTTCTACATGTATATAAATATGATACAGTGAAGAGGAGGAAAGGGGCAAAGGAAAGATTGAGACAAAATAGTCTAGGATAATTTGAGAAAGTAGCGTATATTTTTAGTTTGGGGCTGACAGTGGTGGTAATAAAGGAAGTTCCATGGAAGATTTGATACCCATGCTCAGCCTTGAAGGAAGAAAAGAATTTCCACAAGCACAAATGAAGAGGAAATTTATTCCAGTAATGAGGCTTGGGCTGTGCAAATGCACCAGGGTAGGAAAGAATAGTGGATGAAAAGCTAGAAAATTTATAGGTTCTGAAGGGGAGTAGTATGTAACAAGACTTATATTGTAGGCTGGGCCAGCCTCAGATGATTCTGGTGATTCATGACTGGGACTAGTACCAAATAAAAGTTATGGACCATCTAACAGTTGATAAAAAGAGATTTACTTATCGATTGCATGGAAAGGATATTCAGTAAGGAAATAAAAGCTTTAAAAAATTAAATTAGAATTTTAAGCTTTACTAATTTAGGATTGTCCTATGACTTTTGGGACATCCTATATAAACGTGTGCAATAATATGTAACCTTATCTTTACATTTAGAACTTTTTATCTTGTACCATACTAATTTTTACACAAGTTTTATCACTCCCATTTATTTATAAGGTCTTTAGTTCAGTGATCATTTTACCTGTAGCACTTGGGATTGAGAGAAATTATTATTTTACTATTATATTAATAACTAATTATTAAATTAGAATCCAGGATTTTCTCCTTTATTTTCTCCTTAACACCAATCTCCTGTAAAAAGTCAATCTCTGAAGGACATGGTTGATGGATGAGATTGTCTCTAGTCCTAAAGAAATGTGCTCTTCAGTCTTGAGTGGGACCCTACCCAGCTAGGTGACTTAACTTCTATTTAGAGGATAAACAGAATCCAGCCTAGACCAGTTCTTATCCTGAGGAAAGGAGCCCCTCTCTTTGTACCCCTCTATTAGAGCTTAGGGTGATCCAGCTCATGAAGGGGAAAACCAGGGAGAATGGTCTAGATGGAGATGGATTCACTGTTCAGATTGCTGGAGGTAGCTGAGTCTCATGATCAAGCCCTGTTCTCAGCAGGAGGCTTTGAAGACTTCCAGCCCACTTCCTCATTAAATGTCCATGAATGAAGGGCGATTTTTCACTTGTCATGGGCATTCCTTTTTACAAATATATTTAATGCACTCAATCTCTCCATTGGTTGTCTTTGGTTACTGAGAAAAAACCATGGACTATCAATTTATTGGTTGTTGGCTAGCCTAATTAACAAATTGATTATTAATTACCTAGAAATGCTGTCTTATTCATCACAGCATATAATAAGAGCTTCATAAATGTTTTTCAAAATCAATCAAGTAAATTATAAAGGAAAATGTGAAATTTTAAGGTTATCAGTTTCAAGACAGATGGGACTTGGGAGGTCATTTAGTCCAACCCATTTGTTTTTACAGATGGGAAACTGAGGCCCAGAGGGGTTAAATAACTCTTCCAAGATCACCACTATACTAAGGGTCAGAAAAAGGATTTGAATCTAGTTTTTTTGACTTCAGAACCAGTCCTCTCTCCACTATGCCACATTGCCATTGCAGGAAGAATTTCAAGAATGTCATATAAGGGCATTTTCATGTGAAAATAGGTAGACAGAAAGATCTCTCAAAATTCTTTCTAAGAATATGATTCTAGGAAAAACATCACTGCTTTCCTTGGTATTATGGTACTCTTAACTTTCCACTTAAAAACTCTGCTAAATTTTCCCTTTTCAATGCTGGTTTAGAACTTTTTTTTTTCTCGAAAATGATTTGGCCATTTAAGAAAATAGTTTCTGGCATAACCTAAGATTTTGGCTGTGGATAAGTGGGTGCAAGGTGATGTCTCTGCTTTTTAAGATGCTGTCAAAATTTGCCATAGCTCTCCTTCCAAGGAGCTTTCTTATTAAAAGAGCAATTTACATGAGACACAGCTAAGGTGTTAAGGGGAAGGAAGAAAGTTTGGAATGAAGGTAAAGAGATTGAGAAAACATCTGGTTTGAAAAGAAGAAAAAAAAAAGCCTGCAGGACTTTTCACAGAGCAATGGAATGATGCAAAATTTCCTTTTCTCTTTGAGCTTTTGTTCCTTGGAAGATATGAAAAAGGAGGTCATCAAGTAGATGTAGGCAGTCAGCTCTGGAAAATTGCTGTGATATGAAGCTATAATAAGTAAAGGCCATAAAATGAAAGCTCAGTAATGAGCTATAGTATTACTAGCAATCACTGTGAGAAGACACAAGGTCATTTTCTTTAGTGTAGCTCCAAATAATAAAGAAACATATGTTGGGGGTTTGGACTAATCAGCTTTGACAATATGAAGCTTAGTAGTAATGTATTCTTTTGTGTCTGACCTACCTAAAGGGCAACGCTCACAGCATAGAATGGTGAAAGATTCTTATGAAGCTGGTTGATGTGTTTTGGGGTATAATGTCAGTTACCTTGAAGCACCATTGATACCATCCATGAATCAGATGATATATAACACCACTTCTCATGTACTTCTCATGTTCATTTTATCGATAAAGAAACTGAAGCCCAGAGAGTTTAAAGAACTTATTCTGGATCTCATAGCTAGTAGTGTGCATAGTGGGATTGAAATCTTGTCAGTAGTTCAGTCTTGTCTGATGCTTTGTCACCCAATGGACCACAGCATACCAGGCCCTTCTATGCTCTACTATCTTTCAAAGTTTCTTCAATTTCATCTTTATTATTTCCATGATATTACCTATACATCATCTCCTGCCATTCCCATTTCTTTTCGCCTTCAATATTTCCCAACTTTGGGAAATTTCCATTGAATCCCATCTTCTCATTATGTGGCCAAAGGATTTAAGCTCCAGCTTCAGTATTTAACCTTCTAGTGAACAGACTGAATTAATTTCTTTAAGCACTGACTGATTTGATCTCCTTGTTCTCCAAAGGACTCTCAAAAGTCTTCTCCAGCACCATAATTCAAAACAATCAGTTCTGCAACATTCCACTTTCTTTATTGTCCAATTCTCACAGTCATACATTGTTACTGGGGAAAAACCATACAAAACATAGCTTTGATTATTTGGACCTTTGTAAGCAAAGTGATGTCTCTGCTTTTTAGGATGCTGTCCAGATTTGCCATAGCTTTCCCTTTAATTTCATTTCATTAAATTAAACTGCATTTTCTGTCTGCAGTGATCTTTGAGCCTAAGAACACGAAATCTGACCCTCCTTCCATTTCTTCTTCCTCTATTTGCCAGAACATGATGGAGCCAGTTGCCAAGATCTTAGGGGTTTTTTGTTTTGTTTTGTTTTTTATTTGCTTTATGTTGAGCTTCAAGCCAGCTTTTACACTCTCCTCTTTAATCCTCACCAAGAGGCTTCTTAATTCCTCTTCACTTTCTGCCATCAGAGATTCAAACCCATATCTTCTTTATTCCAAGTCAAGTACTCTATCCACTAGAAAGAAAGAAAGGAAACATACCCTTATTAAGCACATACTATGTTCCTGGCATTTTGCTAAGTGCTGAGGATACATATACAAGCATAAAGAAAGACAACCCCTGACCTCAAGGAGCTTATGTACTAATGGGATAAGACAATACACAAAAAGGAGCTGAAAAATGGGAGGAGGGGTAATAAAGATGTCCACTTCTTTCTCAGATTGGGATATGAATTTGTATGACTGGAAGAGACATTCTGGGAAAGAGATTCACAGTGCCATTTCTATGCAGAAGCCTAATGTTTGCCTCTGTGGTGCTAAAAACAAAAAAGCATCCTAAAGTCTGCTAATAAAGGGTAAGAGATTATTTCAGGTTCTGGTGGAAAAGATTAAGAGGCATAGTCTGCTTTCAGTCCCTACAAGATGAAATATGAACACCATGAGTTCTAAAAAAAAGTCTAGATATTTTTCTACCTGAATCAATATTTTGTACATAAAATTTTTGCATGTCCCTCCCATTGAAATGAGAGCATCTTAAGGGCAGGAGCTTTGGTTTTGCCCTTCTTTTGCCAGCCAACCAGCACAATGGCAAGAGCACTTGACCTAGAATTAGGACAGCCTGAGCTAAAATCCCAATTTTAGACATTTACTAGCTATGTAACCCCAAGCAAATCACTTAAGTTCCATTTGCCCTAATTTCCTCAATTGTAAAATGGGAATTAGCATCTACCACCCACAGTTGTGGTGAGGAACAAATGAGTTAACAATTGTTAAGGAGTTAGCAGAGTGCCTGATAGATGGCAGATACTATATAAAATAATTTGTTTTACTTGACTGCTTATATTATACAAGAGTTCCACCCTCCATATTTCCTTCCCTTCCCTTCCCTTCCCTTCCCTTCCCTTCCCTTCCCTTCCCTTCCCTTTCTTTTCTTCCCTCTCTCCTTTCCTTCTTTTCTTCCTTTGCATTCCCAATACTTAGCAAAATGTGGGATATATAGCAAGCATGTATTTTAACCAACTAATTGTCCATGTCTATACATAGGAATTTGGCCATTGCCCCCAAACTCAGAAAAGCCTATCCTGAGAACAACTGGCAGTCAGAGAGCTTGAAATCAGGAACAAAGTGAGGAATAGCTGAACTGTTCTGTCTATGGTTGAGTGGGCTCAGAAATCTAACGGTATTTGTTCTAGCCATTCCTTCTTTGTTGGGAGTGCTTGGATATGCTTCCATAATACAAGTCCTCTGGATTTTTTTGCTAGGCAGCTATCTGAAGAGACTCTTGATAATCTACAGCATTACTATATGTTTTTAGACAGGTACTACACCCATTCTGCAGGTTTCATCTTGGGTATCCCACCCCTCACAACCAACCCAGGGCACTGAGCTACATGGGATCTATCACTGTGGTGTGGACCTTGAGGGCTGCATTAGACTTTGCATAGGGTGGGACCAGGATATGTTCTGGTTGTGCCATTTAAGGATACTTAGTAAGGATTCTGTCAACCTTTAATTAGGATACCAGCCAAGATCACAGGATCAGGTCTGATAGCCCTTCTGTGAATTGACTGTTGATTCCAGAGGAGATATAGTCTCAGGATCCCAAATATATTTCCCTCCTCTATCAGTAACCTTCATTCCTAACAGAGACAGTGACTTCTAAAGTTAACCATCTCTGCCAGAAGAAGGTATTCAAGAGGTTTGGTGCTCTTGGAGTAATTTCCCTAAATAATCAAACCATTCATCAGATAATACATGATTCAATGGTAATCTATACAACCAGTCATGAGACATGGATGGCCACCTTAGAAATAATATAAAACTCCCATGGGTGGTTGCTGATGGATAACATTAGCTTTGTAATGAGCCATGGAAAATCAGCTGCTTGATCAGCAAATTTCCCCAAGGCATTTCTACAAATCTGCTAAGTTCCAAAGCAGGGAGCTTCAGCTATCTCTACAGCCATTCATTTTGTACCTTGAGGTTGATTATCTTTCTCTGGAAGCTTGTATTCCCAGTCACCATCTTGTTTTGATAATTTTTCACATCATAACAAAGGGATACTTGAACAAAAAAAAAGGATGCTCATGTCTTCCTCAATTAGTAATACATAACTGTTGACTCATCAATCCCACTACTGGACATATCTCCCCAGGAAGTCAATGACAGAAATAAATATCCTCTATATAACAACTTATTCCTAGCAGGATTCTCTGCTAGCAAAAATAGATAGATAAACTAATAAATAAAAATTGTAATATGATTAGTACACCCTGATACATGACTAAATAAATGATGGTATATGTATGCTATTACCACACTGTAAAAAATATGAATTGACATAATGAATTCAGAGAAGCTTGGAGAAACTTGTATGAGCTGACTGAGAGTGAAGTAAGCAGAATTAAGAGAATATGCAAAGCAACTACAGTAAGGCAAAGGAAAATAATACTGAGAACCCAGGTCTAACTGCAGAGCATTAATGATACAGCCCACATACTTCTCTCTTTTCAATAGAGAGGTAGCATTCTATAGACACTGAGTTAGGCATATGCTGTAAGACAAGGTCAATGTTTCCCTTTGTTTTGTTTATCTATTTCTTTGTTATAAAGTATGGTTCTATTGGATAGGATGGTAATAATGATGATGATAATAACTAGTTTTCCTCACAACCCTGAGAGTTAGGTAGTATTATTATCCCCATTGAACATATAAGGAAACTGTTGTTCAGCTGTTTCATTTTTTCATGACCCCATTTGGGGTTTTCTTGGCAAAAATAATGAAGTGATTTGCCATTTCCTTCTCTAATGGATCCAGTGGATCCATTTTGTCAAGCAATCAGAGGTTAAGTAACTTGCCCAGGGTCACATAGATAGGAAGTGTCTGAGGCTAGATTTGAACTCAGGTTTTCCTGACTGTGGGCCTGGTGCTCTATCCACTGAACCACTGACTGCCTTCTATGAGGAAACTGATGCAGACTTTAAATAATTTACACAGGGTCTGATAGCTAGTAAGTTTCTGATCTGGGATTTGAACTCAAGTTTTTCTGACTCCATGTTCAGCATTCTATCCATTGAGCTATCCAGAAATGACACCAAGTTTAAAAAATTGCTAATAGGTCATAAGACTCATATATATAACTTTAGAAAGTGTGGTTGGACCAAAGGGATGTAACTTAGAAAGTAATATATCTTAATTGTCTCTCTCTCTCTCTCTCTCTCTCTGTATATATATATATATACATACATGTATGTATATATATACATATATGTATACATACATATGTTTGTGTATGTGTGTATATACTTTCATATAAACTTAAGCATAAGAACCTTAGAACTAAACTGTATCCTTTAACTCATTTATAATTATATATGATGTCTGAATTCAGGCATTGGAGTTTCAACTCATGTGGTTTCAAAATGAAAATATGTGGTGGAGGTTCCTCAAAATACTGGAAAATTATCTCGGGGAAAGAGAGTTCTGGTTTTGTCTTCTAAAAAGTTTGTTAATTACCTCCAATGACATTTACAAATACCATGACAGATGTAGGTACTGGTTAGATGTCGTGCTTCCTGGGGACCCTACCTCAGAATCACAGATGCAGTAGATGTCAAACAGGTAATTAGTCAACCAGCAGGCTCTGGATGATGGTTGAGTCATTCCACCTGTAGATGTTTCATGATCCTCAGGAGAAAAATGCCAGACTGGGAGCTCAGAACATGTAAATCAGACTCAAAATTTGGAGGCTCAATAAGAGAGGGAAAGAGAAAAAGTTCTGATTATTTGGCTAAAAGAGCTACTACAACAACTCCAGACTGTATTACATAGATGGTAGGATAGAACAAGGAGGCACAAAGTTTCTATGGGTTGAGCCAACATATATTCAACCCAAGATTCTTTAGATCTCTGATTTCACATTAGTGTAGAGGATTCTAACCATTCTTTGTTTCTATTGTTTCCTTTCTCTGTTGGTGAAAGACTAGAAGCAATAGAAAGAACCTTTGATCTCTTGACTATACTTCACTCCAACTTTGTAACATGCATTATTACAATAATGAATTATAAACTGAGGTAAGAGTAGATTATGAAAACTCAGGGCATTATACAATTCTTTCCTAAAGAGCCATAATGGCATGCTTGGGATAAAGAAAAATACCCTTTCCAAGAGGAAACTGGTTGTTTGGGCATGTAGCAACATTTAAAAGTAGGACAAGAAAAGACTTCTAACTTAGTTTGGTACACATGGGCTGTTGTAATCTTGGAACTAATGATTTGGGTCTAACACTTTGTTATATTGTGTGAAATGCTCTGAGATGTTTGAGCCACAGGGACAAGATTATTCCTGGAGAAAAAGTGAAAAAGAGATTTAAGGACATAACAGGAATGGGACTTTGGTGATCTGCCTATAATAAGTGACTTGGCCCATTAGTATAGTTTGATTATCTGTGACTTTTTAGCTAAGTTGATCAGAGTTCCATACTATTAATGGTACGAAAATGGATTTGATATCCATGTACATGCCATAATAGAATATAGACAACTATGGGAATAGATTAATGAAGTTGAAAATCAGGATTGGGAGATAGACACACAGATAAATGCCTGTAATATGTACTATGATCTAGGAGATGGAGTAAAATTCTGTCCTCCAAGTATAGCTGGACTTATAATATTCAGCCTTGGCTGTTAGTAAAAAGTGACTCTGCCAGAAAGCCAACCAATGAACCAGTGATTCTTATGATGGCATACTTATCAAATGCACAGGTTAAACAAAGCTCAGAGACAGACAATCCATCACAGGCAAGACTCAGGATTCAAAGAGATCTCAGCAGGCTAAAGGAGTAGGCCCAACCAAACAAAATGAAATTCAAAGGAAATAAATGTGAAATCTTGTTTTGGTTAAAAAAACCGACTGAGCAAGTACTAGCTAGTGAATACATGTCAAGAAAAGAGCTCATGTGACAAAAGTTAGCTATTCCATCAGATTTCAATTAGAGTCAACAATACAAAATGATAGGCAAAATAGCTTAGTTCTGTTAATATGAGTATGATGTGGTCAGGCATGGCACCACATGTCTATAATTCCTCCTGCTGGGGAGGATGAAGTAGAAGCTCTGAGTTGCAACTGGGCTAAAGTCAATGGGATATTTTTCCTGAGTGTGGTCCTTGGGAGTAGAGGGCCACCAAGCTCTCTAAGAAGAGGCAAATTGGCCCTGGCCAGAAATCAGTCAGGTCAAAGCTTCCATGCTGATCAGCAATGGTGTTGGGTCCATATGTTACTGCTACATTTGCAGCATTGCTGAGATAGAAAGACCCAATTAAAAAAAAAAATAATAGTGCAACAGAGGAAACAATCACTGTGAAAAGAGACTGGTGCAGAGTGGAAGTAAATGTAGACATCCTGTCATTGCTTCTTGTCAACTAACCACCTGATGAGAAAAACCAAACAACCAAAACCCAGAAATTAAATCAGGCAATTTATCAGCAATGTAGCCAGAATTGAGGTGCATTCAAAAAGCACTTAACAAGTCAAAGTGAAAGATCAACTATTGTTCTTTTCCTCCCTGGAAGTGATTCAAAAGAGACACAGAGAGAGAGAGAGGGAGAGAAAGGGAGAGAGAGAGAGAGAGAGAGAGAGAGAGAGAGAGAGAGAGAGAGAGAGAGAGAGAGAGAGAGAGAGAGAGAGAGAAAGACAGAGACAGAGACAGAGACAGAGACAGAGAGACACACAGAGAGAGACAGAGACAGAGACAGAGAGATGTTGTAAATCCTGGGATGGAAAGGAGTCTCAGGCTCACCTCATCCAAGACTGACAAGTACCCGGTGAAATCAAGCCTCTGTACTTGGCCTGGTTATATTTTAAATGAAGGAGGCTGAGGATGGCTATGGCCCTGAAAGCTTTGGAAGGTTGTGAAAGTAAGCCATCAGAAGCCTAAGCACTAAATTCATTTGGGATTTGCTAGAATGCAGACAATAAGGAATGAATTCCCAAATGATCTACCTACCCCAGTGCAGAAGTAGCAGAGATGCAGACACATCTACACACTGACTCTTCTGTATTTGGAAGTGAACTTGATGGGGCAAGTGCTAAATAGAAAGTTTGAAGTTTGAGCCTTATCTCAGGTAAGAAGGTGATGCAAGGAAAGGTATCCTTTCAGGTGCTGTGGAAAATGTTTATACATCTGTATTTTTGAAGTAAATATCCCTTTATAAAAGCTAATTGATTACAAGGAACCAAGCTTCCAGTCACTGGTGGATAATAATGGGGAGAATATATGGGAGCTCAAACCGATAGCATCAGGAAAAGAAATAGCTAACACTAAGGGGAAGTTGTAGCTAGCCTCACTATCAGAGAATGGGTCCAGAGTATCTCTACCTAGGGATAATGTCAGGATAAAGAAGGTGAGAGTTCTACTTTTCTTTCTGTTATGATCTAACAAGTCTGGAGTATTGTGATTAATATTAGACACTACCCAAGAAGGTTGATAAATTGGAGAGAGTACAAAGGAAAAGGAGGATTATTGTGAAAAGTCTTGCAATCAAGACATGTGCTAAATGAAGGAAATGATTATATTTAACCTAGAGAAGATAATACTTAGGGGTTACTTCAGAATTTTATCTTCAGGTATTTGTTTGACTTGTGGAAAAAAAAAAAAACTCTTAGATATGTTCTCGATTCCAGATAGCAGAACTGTGTACCAATGAACTGAAGTCATAGGACTCAATATAAGGAAAACTTGATACAAGACTGGGTTTGGAGTCAGGAAGATCTGAGTTCAAATCCTGCCACAGATGCTCACCCAGTGTGATACTGGGTAAATCTGTCTAACTCATATTTTTCAACTGCAAAACAGGGATAATAATACCTTTGTAGGGTTGTTGTGAGAATCAAATGAGATAGTATTTGCAATGTGCTTAGCACAGTATCTGACAATGTAAGTGCTAAATAAATTTTTCTTTCCTTCTTATCACTCATCACTGAAGATCTTTGGGCAGTGAAGTGAGCCATATGTGCCAGGGCAGCTAGGTGGTGCAGTGGGTAGAGCACCAGTGCAGAAGTCAGGAAGACCTGAGTTCAAATCTCACCTCAGACACTTGACACTCATTGGCTGTGTGACCTAGGGCAAGTCACTTAACCTCAATTGCTTCATCCTGGGTCATCTCCAGGCATCCTGATGAATATCTGGTCACTGGATTCAGATGGCTCTGGAGGAGAAGTGAGGCTGGTGCCCTGCACAGCCCTCCCTCACCCAAAACAAAGTCAAGTGCAAGTCATGTCATTATTTCTCTTATGGCATGATCTTCTTCGGCAATGAAGAACGAACACACATGTGCCAGGGATTCTGTAGAAGTGATTCATGCTTTAACCACACTAAAAGACATCTAGGAATCTTTCCAAATCTGTTTCTATTAGTTGAAGTAGGCTCAAGAGTATACACAAATTAGTATAAATCAATTACCACTATTTAGAAAACAATGCAAAATTATTTATCTACTTTTAACTGGTCAGTATTGTCTTCAAACACAAAGATCATCTGAACAAATACATATGTGTATTGTTCTTCAAAATAGTCACCTGAGGCTATGCAATTTTCTAACAATGCTGATACTGTTAAAAATAAACATTTAAAAAAAAACTTTTCCCTAGGAACTGTTTCCAAAGGCAGTTTCCAAATTTCAAATTACATATATATATATATATATCTATATCTATATCTATATATCTATATATCTATATATACATATATAGATATATATAATTCTTCTTTCTTCCCCTAATTATCACCAAAATTATGATTTCCACCTACTTAAAACTACTGTAGTAGCTTTATTATACTTCTTTTTATCTGGACACTTTTCATCCTCCAACTCATTCTTCATTGAATTTGAAATAATATTTTCTATACATCTTTCTGACTATATCTCTCCTTTCTTCATAAAATTTTCTATGGTTCCCTATTGCTCATAAAGTAAGTTCAAACTCTTCTGTGTGACATTCAATCTGGTTTGATAGCACTTGGATGTGTTGAAAGCTTCATGTGACCTGTAGGCTATGCAGGGGACACCTTTGAGTTAGACAGGATGGCATCTGAGTGGAGCTTTAATGGTAAGATTCTAAGAAATGAATGTGAAGAGAAAGTATATTCTAGGCATGTAGGACAATCAGTGCATAGATGGGTGGCAAGAAATGGCATGTCATATAAGGGGAACAAGTTTGGGCAGACTTTAAGATGCATAGAAAGGAGTAATGTGCAATGAGGATGGAAAGGTAGATCAGAGCCCTGATGTGAAGGGTTTTAAATGTCAAACAGATCTAGATCTAATAAAGATCTCATAAAGGACTATTAGTGTTTGTTGAATGACGTGGCCATATTTGTGCTTGAAGAAAATTGGTCTGGCATCTATATGAGTGATGGATTGGAAAATAGATACACTTGAGACAAGGACATCAATTAAGCAATTATAGGAATAGCAGGCAAGAGATGAGGAGGGCTTAAATTAAGATAGCAGCTATGTGAAATTTTAAGTGGGTGTAAATGGCAAAAGATGCTGTGGAGATAGATTTTTCAAATAAGTGGATATGTGATATGAATGAGTAGAATTGAGGATGACAACAAGGCTGTCAACCTGGGTAACAGGAAGGATGGTAATGTTCAGCACTGAAATAGGTTATTCATTAGCGTATTTGGCATGAGTGGGAAGGATAATAAATTCAGTCATGGACATGTTGAGTTTGAGATGTCCATGGATTATCAGCTTGAAATGTCCAGGAGGCAGTTAGTGATAGGTACTAGTGTTAATGGTTGGAGGAGGGAGAATTACTGGTATACACACACATATGTAGATATGTATATAAATATATATACACATGTGTATGTATTATATGACATATGAATATACATATAATATTTATATGTAATACAAATATTATGTGTATATTTATTACTCCAACACCACAGAGATACCAAAAATTCTATAAAGTTTGATATAGTTGGAACTATAGGATTTTTGGTGTCTCCATGGTGCTGGAGTAATAAATAACTTAACTATAGCGTCCATAGTAGTTTGACAAGTTTACTGCTAAGTAAGAATGAACTGGAACGGTTGGGAAAATTAGCAAAGTCAGTGGGAAAATATGGCTTAACCCATTTTTTTTTTTACATACAATACAGGGTCATATAATTTAAAATTGTAGGGAACCTTATATGTCACAGAATCACAAACTCTCAGAGTTGTATAATATTCTCCTCCTCCACTGCCCAACAGGAACTAATGCACTTTAAAAACTTTCATTAATTTCCAAGTTCCATATTTCTTTAGAGTCAGGATCTATTCAAATCCACAGCCCTGAGCTCCTACCAACGACTTATACCATTCCAACCCTGCTTTTGAAGTTCGTGTCCATATACTTTCAACATCATCTAGACATGGCGGCCATTAACATTTCTCCCCCTCCCACCTCATCCCCTTTCCACTGTGACTACCTCCTGGCTACAAACTCCAAAGATTTTCATCCCTGTGAGAATCTTGTAGCATCATTTAAACTGCCCTAAAAGAAAGTATTCTTAAGCAGCCTGTACACATGGTTATATCACCAGGTTGCAGACTGAGGTTCTGCCTTCTGGGAAATGTAGTCCTGATCATTTTCCCCAATGAGCAAGGCTCCCTTTCAGCTCCATAAATTATCAGAATATAAAGTCTGCCTAAGGGCATACCTCTGTTACAGCCTCAGAGATGATCTAATGTAGCTTGTATCTGTACATTGAAGGAATACTTTCTAAGAAATCTAGTTTGGCTTCTTCGCTATGAAGAAGCAGATCTGAGCACAAACACTTTAGGAATAAAACTGTTCTCCTAAATGAAGTGCTCCTAGCCCTTTTACTATTCAGGCAAGAAAGAATTTTTTTTTATTTTTGTTCATAGTCTTTTTAAAAAAATGACTTTGCTCTGTGTGTGTGTTTGTATGTATATCTTTGTGTATAGTATAGTAATAGTTTCTACAGTATAATCGTTTAAGGAGAAACTTGTCTAGAGTAGAATGTGTACAATCAAACATTTACTAAGCAACAAAATGCCAATCACTGTGTTAGGTTCACAAATCCAAAGAATAAAGAAATTCCGACTTGTAAGGATTTTACATTCTAACAAGGGATTCCTAAATATTCTAAAAGTCATTCATTAAAGTAAGCATAGGAATAACATTGATACATATTTTATTATATGCAATTGAGAATCCATCCATTTTCAAATATTCCCTCAACTTTTCTCAAGTTTGGAGAACTGAGTCGGGACTCAAGAGATCACTGACAAATATTTTAATCTCTGACTTTAAAGGTTAATATCTAGTCACACAGTAGAAACATTTAGCAGGAATGGTGGCATGTGAGGACTGTAGGAAAATTCCATCTCTAGTACAGTGAGTCTTAGACCCTAGCTACAATCTCCCATGGATGAGTAATTGAAACTTAGCCTAAATATGGGGCAGGGGAATCTGATCATGAAACCAAAGTGACTCCTTTATTTGGGACTAATGCTCTATTTCTGGAAAATATGCATTTCAAAGCATCACAGGGAGCTGAAATTCTGAAAGAGGAATTCAAATGTTTGAAATCTCAGTTGGTTTGAGGTGAGGAAAAGAATGTGGGGTTTGAAACACTAATATGAATTAATTTAGACATAAACTCTGAAAAAGCATTGGCAAGAGCCTGAAACTGTCCTACTCTGATCTCATATACTTGATCACCATTTTGTATTTTACTAAATGCTTCTATCTATAATTATTTTGCATCCAATTTTCTTTTTTAATTATACTATTTTTCTTTATTTATGTAAAATTGACTTACCTGTAAGTAACTTATTCTTCAAAAGATACAAAATGTCCCACTCTCTTTTGTTCATAATAATTATTAACATAAAATATAATTCCAGAGAGCTCACTGATAATTTAAAGATGACTTTAAAAGAAGCAAAACTATAAGAAATGAGAAGCAAGATGATTTCAGAAAAACCTGGAAAGACTTACATCAACTTACATAAACTGATGCAAAGTGAAGGGGGTAGAACCAGGAGAATGTTGCACACAGCAACACAATGTTGTGTGATGAAGAACTGTGAATGACTTAGTTATTCCCAGCAATACAATGATAAAAGAGGAACCTAAAGGACTCATGATGACATGCTCTCCACCTCAAGAGAAAGAACTGATGTTAACTGAATAGAGACTGAAGTGTACTGTTTTTCTCTTTCCTTCTTTCCTTTGTTCCTTTGTTCCTTCATTCCTTCATTTGTTCCTTCCTTCTTTCATTTCTATCTTTCCCCTTTTCTTAGTCTTCTTGTACAAAATATGGAAATGTTTTACATGATTTCAGATACGTAACCTATATTGGATTGCTCACTCTCTCAGGAAGGGGGGAGAGAGGCATAGAGTTTGGAACTCGAAATTTAAAAATAATGTTAAAATTGTTTTGACTTGTAATAGCGGAAAAATAAAATATTATTAAAATAAAAATAAGAGCAAAAAAAATAACAGCAGCTTAATGGCACATTAGATAAGAATGCTAAGCTTGGAGTCACAAAAGTTTAGCTCAAACCCTATCTCTGACTGATTTTGTAACCCTGAGCAAGTCATTTACCTCTTTTTTTGTGACTTGAAACTCAACTCCAATTCCCTCATCTGTAAAATGAGGGGAATAAATTCCTGAGTTTGAAGTTGCTTCATGTTCTAAATCTATGATGCTTTTAATTATTTGCTTCCTCATATATGGCTTGCATAATTGAGAATGTTCCCCACACTGAGGAAATAATATGTCCTTCATTCATGAAAAGAACATCGTAATATAATAGAAAATTCCTTCCAACTTTAAACGTATATGAATCTATGAATATGAAACTGGTCTGCTCTTGATGTCAGTGGTAATATTAAACGGCATACAAATAGTCTGCTATGGAATTTCCATGAAAATCAGAAAAGCCTGTTATCATTGTGGGAAAAAATTGGAGTGGGCATATCTGCAAGATGATAGCACTTACACAAGTTCTGCTGCTACAGGCAGCCTGCCCAAGCAAAAAAGTAATCAATTTCACTTGTGGCCATTTATGCTGAAGGGAGTAAAGGGAAAAAGTGGTTTGCTCAAGTGATGCTAGTGGAAGTAGTATGAAAATAGGAAATAAGCAGAGGAGAAAGAGGCCCTTTTATGAATTATTACGCTGGATATCACGTTGCCTTTGCCTTCGAATTTCCTGCTTATAAAAATTTTTAATTATTGTTTTTTACTTAGCCTGTGTGTCCCCTGAGCCTTGCACAGAGTAGGTGCTTTAAAAATGTTTTGTGATATTGGATTGGTTTTTCAGATCTAATATCTGAATAAAACATGTAACAAAAACAATAAATAGCTTGACCATCAAGGATAAAGCAGAATGTAAGTATGTATCAATGTACATGTATGTATGTATGTATCTCTGTGTATCTATCTAGGTATCTATCTGTCTGTCTGTCCCTATCTGTCTCTCTTTCTCTCTCATACCTAGTGTACACATATTTGGGATAGAGACAGAGTGAAGAGTTGACCTTCTTGTTATTCTTTATATGTGACACTTCACTTCCTGACTGTTTTTTCAATGGTAGCTCCCATGCGTGGAATGCTCTCCTACCACATCTCAGTCTACTAACTTCCTTAGTTACCCTGTCTTGTTTTTAGACTTAGACTTGCCTCAAATACTACCTTCTGCATGGGGCATTTTGAGGTATTCTCTTTCCTACTCCACCCCCAACTTCAATGTCTTTTCACTGAAAATAAAGCCCATTTATACTTTGCATTATTTTTACATATTTAGCTGCTTTCATGTTAATTTCCTTATTTGAATATAAACTCCCAGAGGGTAGGGAACATGATTTTGCTTTTCTTTGTATCCCCAGTGCTTGGTATAGTGTCTGACACATAGTAGCTGATGAATAAATGCTTATTGACTGATTCTCTTGATTTTAAATTTTTGGTGTCCTTCACACGGTATCTATAAAATATCTATAGTAATCATTAACTAATTACTCCCTAACAAGATTTGGCTTTGGAAAACTCAACAGTGGCAACTCAATTGGAAAAGATCAGTTTACTTTCCAATCCTAAAGAAGGGCAGTACTAATGAATGTTCCAATTATCAAACAGTTGCACTCATTTCACATGCCAACCAGATTATTCTTAAAATTCTGAAAGCTAGGCTTCAGCAAAATATGAATCAAGAATTAACAGAAGGTCACACTGATTTTCAAAGAAGCAGATGAACTGGAGACTAAATTGCCAATATTCGCTGGATTAGGGAGAAAGCAAGGGAGCTTCAGGGAAAAAAAAAAACAAAAACCATTTCTGCTTCATTGACTAAACTTTGTGTGGAACACAACAAAATGTGCCAAGTCCTCAAAAAAGATGGTTAGTACCAAATCATCTTGCTTGTCTCCTGAGGAACACGTGTGTAGGCCAAGAAAAAACAGTTAGAATCAAACATGGAACAACTGATTAGTTTAAGATTGGAAAAGAAGTACCACAAGGCTGTATATTGTCACCTTATTTGTTTAACTTATATTCAAAATATATCATGCAAAGGGCCAGGTTGAATGAATCAAAAGCTAGAATTAAGGTTGCCAGGAGAAATATCAACAGTCTCAGAAATGTAGATGATACCACTCTAAGGACAGAAAGTGAAGAAGAATTAAGAAACCTCTCAATGAGGGTGAAAGAAGAGAGTGTAAAAGTTGGCTTGAAACTTAAAAAAAATGGTATCTTGGCAACTGATCCCATCACTTCCTGGCAAATAGAGAGAGAAGAAATGTCAGTGTCGGAATTTATATTCTTGGGTTCAAAGATCACTGCAGAGAGTGATTTCATAGCCATGAAATTACAAGATGCTTGCTCCTTGGAAAGAAAACCAGAGTGAATGTAGACATCATACTGAAAAGCAGAGACATCACCTTGCCAACAAAGGTTTGTACAGTTAAAGCTATAGTTTTTCCAGTAGAATGTATGTTTTTAAGATTTGGACTATAGGAAAACTGAGTGCCACAGAATCAAATACTTTCAAGTTGTAGAGAGAGGACTTTTGAGAATCCCTTGGATAATAAGAGAATCCAATCAGTTGAAACTTAAATGAATTTGAGCTACTTATTGGAATGTTAAATATTGAAGCTGAAGCTTAAATACTTTGGTAACATAATGAGAAGACAGGATTCACTGGAAAAGATCCTGATATAGGGAAAGATCAAAGGCAGGAGGAAAAGGTGATGGTAAAGGATGAGATGGCTAGCATCATGGTAACAATGAACATGAACTTGCACAGACTCTGAAAGATAGTGGAGGATGGAAGGGCCTAATATGATATGGTCCATAGGAGTATGAAAAGTTGGATATGACTGAATGACTGAACATCAACAACAATAACAAAGATTTAGATAGCTAAAGAGTCCATAAAAATTAGGTTCCATACTTTGTAGTTGCTCTTCTAAATATTGTTTTTGAGTGGAAAAACACACTTTATCTGATGCCTTGGGCAATAATGTAGACTGACCTTTTAGAATTAATATTCTTTTGGCAAATATATAGGAATAAAGAAGCAAAAAACTCTCTCCTTTAACTTCTACAATCCATGAAATCCCAGATGTGTTACTTTTTTGAATTCATGGTTTCCAAATAGGGCAAGCAGGAGACTGGGTTAAGCATATTTAGGGTTTGACCTACTAGTGTAAATTATTTGCCATACTAATTCAGAGGTTGAGAACATGAAAAGAAAGCCTTTTAATACTAGATGTGCTGTAGGAAGGGAGTGGTGTTAGTGGTGGGAGTGCAACAGGCAGCTCAAATTCTTCACTTCTATTCCTGGCTCAATCTTTGGCATGCCTTCTAGTTTTCAAAATGTCATTCAGATTGCCTTGCCTAGAACTACATGGATATTAGGTAGTATAAAAGCCTTACTTCTCTCTCCCATCCCTTTGAGTTGTAGAATGGAACAACTGGAATTCTTTTTTAAAAATCATATTTTTATTCACATTCTTTAGCAGTGTCACATGATGGATAGAAAGCAGCCTCAGAATAAAGGAAGAGCTGGGTCAAAATCCTATTTCATTTGGCTGTGGAACTCTTGTCAATTACCCCAAGCAAGACTAAGTTGCAATGTTAACAATTTGAATGACTAAAAGTTGTTTCCTCACTAGGGGTTCCCTACATCATTGAAATCCAGTCTAGAACACCTAACCTCTAACCCTTCCCAAAACAGCAGCCTATATATCTCTATGACATTATCATACTTCAGGAAGGTAATCTCTTACCTGAGAAAGCCAGTAATTACTTTGATTTCTAGATCCTAAACATCTCTATCTGACAAAGACAAAGGCTTTAGATGGCTAGCGCATAACATGAATGAAAAAGTACCTTTTAGTAAAGGTTCTCTATCTGTCTGTACACACACCTTTGTGAGCTAGGGTTTGAATTCATGGTCTTTCAGAACTACAGAATCTTAAGAGTTGAAAAGTACCTTTGAGATCATCTGGTTCTATCTCTCATGCAATAGAGATATTTTCTAAAACATCCCTGATTCATAGCTTGTATTTTCCTAGTAAAAAGGTAATTCCTACAATCCATGACAGTACATTCTAATACAGATTTAATAGATCACCAACCAAAAAATGAGAGAACTTGGAAGTCATCTACTTCAACTCCCTCATTTTACAAAGCAGAAAATTGAGGCCTAGGAGAGGATAGGTGATTTGTCCAAAGCCATATATATAGGTAGGAAATTTCAGAGAGTGCATTTGAACTCAGGTCATCTAACTCCTGAATAAATACTCATTCTGCCTCTCATGATTAAGAATCATGAGATTTCTTGTTTTTGTTTTTATAGTAGTCTTCCTTATATTCCTGATTTGTCCTTTCATGGGTCTCGTAGTGTGTGTAAGCAAGTAGAAACATATGATATGATGACTTGCCTACAAGAAGTGACATAAAACTATCATTGAGGACATGAATTATGGGGAAAGCAGAGCTAAGAGATAATAGAGGGACAGCTGAAATGTAGCTTTGGAAATTCATAATTTACTCGAAAGAACCAGAAGGTTGCTAGTGTATTGGGGAGAGCCTCTGTGGAAAATACATGAGATGACACAAAAAACATCTCTGCTATTAAGAAGATACATGAACTATATTGAGGTCCCTTCAAGCCCTTGTCACTGCATCCTCTGTGAAGCCTTTCCTCATTTCCCTGGCTATTAATGTGCTCCCTGGCACATATGGGGTGTTCAAGAGGATTAGCATCCCTGGTGTGAGGGTTTGCTTTTCAGGGCTATTCATCCACACTTGGTGTTCACATGTCACCCAATTCTCACCTGTGGTTCCAAGAAGCTGTAGTATATGCTGTGGCCACACTTGATAAAACTGTGTGATGCACTGTATGAAGAACATGGCTCCATGGATGGGAAAAAAAAATATTTGGAGGCTGTGAAGCACATTGGGAAAGTGCCCTGAATTTGAAGTCAGAGAATGGAGGTTCAAATCCTGGCTATGCCTCTGTTTAGCTATGTGGCCTTGTGTAAGCCATTTAACTCCTCATCCGAAAAAAAATGATACAGTTGGAGTCAATGCCCTCTGAGCTAGAAATTATGATTTTATGTCTTCTGGGGTAGCTTTTGGAAGAGTGGAGAGGCTTTTGAACTGCTTAAGTAAGTGCCTATGTACTATAAGACCATTTGTGATCATTCTGCATAATTTGATTTAATATTTCTCTCTACCCCGTATATTTATATATATAGATGTATATCAACTTCATTTCTATAAATGTATAGAAATGATATCATTTTATGTGAATATATATGAATATAGAAAGAAAAGAAGGAAGACAAGAAAAAGGGAAGGACAAACGGAGGGAAGGAAAGAATGAAGAAAGAAAGAAGGGGAAAAAAGAGCAGTAAAGATAACACAACAAACAGTTCTAACAGTATTCCACACCTATATTTCTCCACCTCCACATTATCAATATATCATTCTGTCCTTACTCAACTCTGCATCTGCTGCTTTTCCTGGTTTCAACTCCATCAAACAAGATGCCTTTGCACCAGGTATTCCCTAGTTTCCTCCTTGCCTTTTCTGCTTCCTTTTGTGTGTACAAGTAGATTGTAAACTGCTTGAGGACAGAGACTTTCTTTTTATTAATTGTATCCCCAGCACTTAGCACAGTGCCTGGCACATAATAGGCACTTAATAAATGTTGACTGGATTGTATCAGACCTATGCAAAGAAGAGAGAGGGAGGTACATTCTTATATTTCCACTGTAGAGCTGAGATAATCCGTTATAATTAAATGTAGCATTTACTAGATCATAGATCTAGAACTGGAAGGAAAAGTCAACAATCATCTATTCCAACTACTTCATTTTATGCACAAGGAAACTGAGACCCACAGAGATAAAGTGAGTTGCCCAAGAGCAGACAGAGTAAGCATCAAAGGCAGAATTTGAACCTCGGTCCCTCAGGGTAGGGAACATGATTTTGCTTTTCTTTGTATCATTTAATTCCAATAATTTTTCTACTATACCATACTGCCTCCCAAAGCAGATCTTTAATCTAAAGATTGAAGGAGAATCAGAGACTATCAAGTTCAGCTTCCTCATTTTACACATGAGCAAACTGAGGGTAAGGGGAGTTAAATGGCTTGTCCATGTTCACACAGAAAATAATATCAGAAGCAGGATTTGAAATCAGCTCCTCTCAGCCAGGTCAATGATCTTTCCCAAATGCAGGAGATTTTCATTTGTTTGTTCATTCCATTGACGTGGTTGCAGTTATGCAATATCTTTCTTGCTTCTGCTTATTTCACTTTGCATCAGTTCACATGAATATTCACATATATCTCTATTTTTCATGTTCATCACTTTCCATGTCATAATGATAGTTTATGAAGTTTACATATTCCAATTTTTATTGGAATTTCCTCCAATTCTTCCTTTTCTTCAATTTCTTGGTTCTAGGTTCTTTGCTAACACACACACACACACACACACACACACATACATACAGTACTATAAAAATGCTATTGTATGTGGGATATTTCTTTCTATCTTTAACCTCCTTAATAGTATGTCCCTAGTAGTTGACATCTTTAGTCATTTTTGTCAATTTGCTTATTGTAAAGTGGATCCTCTGAGGTATTTTGATATATATTTCCCTTATTAGTAGTAATTTGAGGTATTCTTCCATGTGGTTGTTAATAGTTTCAACTTCTTCTTTGGGAAGCTATTTGTTCAGGTCATTTGATCAATTATCCACTGGGGAATTGGAACCCATTCTCTGAAAGGGCACACCATGTTAAAATAGAGGTTCTTAATCTGAGATCTGTGCACTTTTACAAAACCTTAATAACTTTTTCAGTATAATTGGCTTCACTGGTAATCCTATGTATTTTGTAATATACTTTTAAGCACATTACTTGGGAAAGGGGTCCATAAGATTCACTATAATGCCAAAGGGATCCATGATACAAAAAGGATATATAACCCCTACTGTAATATGGTAGTAGTCATTCATCTCATAATGGAGGTTACTGCAATGATGAATACATTCATGTTTTTCAGTGCTGTTTTGAACAGCTATCCACTTTCTGTGAAGTATTATGACATATAAACCTCAAAAGAATAATATTATTTTCAGTGAACATCTGAATTCTACATTATAACAGAATTATTCATTTTGTTAGACTTGAGGAATAGATAACTCCCTTGTTCTCTCTAAGAATTTCCCATCCCTCCTTCTCTCTCTCTCTCTCTCTCTCTCTCTCTCTCTCTCTCTCTCTCTGTTATTCACACACATGATACATTTTAACTTTTGTGTGTTTTTCAAAAAAAATCAAAACAAAACAAAAACAAAATCAAGCTACTGTTGATGAGAGTTGGTAAAAACTATTCCCTGTCAACACTTGCCTCTACTTACTTTAATTTATTTTTCTCTTCTTTTTTTCCCTCCCTTTTCTTTTTTTTCTTCTTTTTTTCTTTTTAGTAAATATACAGCCAAAGTTAGTACGAGGAACAATTCTACCTTTTATTCAGTCTATCACGTATGCATCAACATTAAGTCTGCCAGAGTGGAATGAGGGAAGGAGAGAAGGGTCCAACTGACAACCATCTGTGTTTTTAGAGGAGCAAAGCACATCCAGTAAAAACAATTTAGAATTGAATGCAGTTTTCATATTTGGGAGAATCTAAATTATGTTAGTGGAATGAAATGCAGAGGATATAAAAACGCACATTAGAATTACTGTCTGTGCCCAATATAAATTTAGGCAGGCTTCATCATAACCATGAAGCCCGCACTATTATTTTTGGATCTGTCTTCTCCATTGGGAAATTCCTGACACAGGAGATTTTCTACCCATGCCTCTGAGTATATTTTGTGAACATTAAATAATTTCATTTTTACTTTTATTTGAACTTGTTCCAGAATATTGTCTAGGACAGTGGCATACACTTTTGATAAGAATGACATTGTTTTGAGCTGAACTTGGAATTCAATGTCAGAGGGTCACTTAAGAGGATTGTGATTACATGAATCAAAGAATCATGTAAAATCTTGAATGATCAGTCTCTTAAATGGCTCATTGTATATAGTAAGTGCTTAATAATTGTAGAATCGAAGTGAATCTTACTATTTGTATGAGAGATTACTTGTAGGGGAGGCTTTAAATTTGGATTTTGATCTACTGAGTCAAATCTTGGTGTGTTTTATTTTTCTGTAATAAATAACATAGCAAGGTACTATATTTTCTGTACCTTTTATTCCTTTCGCAGTAAAATTGCAGGCTACAGAAAATCAGAGTCAGAGGACATAGCTTCAAACGCTGGCTCACCTCTGTGATCTTGGGCAAGTGACTTCACTTTGCTGGGACTGAATAATTCTATTTTTAAAATGAAGGGCATCAGACTCGATGGCCTCTCAGACTCCTAGTACCCTTAAATCTGTAATCCTGTGACTTTATGATTCTCATAAAAAATTTTATCTAAATTCAGTAGGCATATTGGTTTGTAGTTATTAATATTCTACACATCATCCTTGGGGGAGGACTGTTTTGTTATCTATATTTGGTTCATTCTTTTTGTACATTTTTCTCTGTAAGAAATCATATAAAACAACTTTTTAAATGTGTTCTAGAATATGCCAGCTGCCACAGAGATTTCCTTTGTCTTTGCTCTTGTCCAGCCATCATGTCCAAGTTCGCCTACTTACTATTTCTATTTCCTTTTATAGCATATTATCAAGTTATTCCCTGGAGAGAATGAAATTCTTCAGATGTTCTGTTTTGTGGATGGAATTATGTTGATTGTATCAAGTCCTATAACTTTATGAGACCTCCTCCTCGTTGAGATCTATGATCTTTCAAATGATATTTGAATAATAATCCATATAGGCAAGTAAAAATAAAAATGGATGAAGAATGCCTATTTTCCTGACTGTGGGTGTCCTTTCTAAAATTTAACATCTAGAATTGGACACCACACTACAAATGTGGTCTTACCAAGGCAGAAAACAGAAGGTGTCCCCAAATTTAAATTTTATATAAATATCAGAACATTCTTCCACTGGGGGAAAAATCATTAAACACTTTGAGTTAACCTCATTTCTGTAGGTCCCTCTTAAAGCATCACCTTTTCCTGCTTTACAAGAGACAAATCCAAACCCAGAATGGTCTTCTCTTTGGCAAGAGAAGTTTTGTTCTGCTTTTATTAAAAAATAAATTGTTTTGGTAATTGCATATAAAAGCAATTTTTAACTTTCATTTTTTTAAATTTGGAGTTACAAATTTTTCACTTCCTCCACTCCTCTGTCTCCTTCCTGAGATAGTAAGTAACTTAATATAAATTACACATGTGCACTGAAGCAAAACATATTTCCATATTAGTCAAATTGTGAAAGAAAACACAGACAAAAATGAAAAAATAAAAAAAGTGAAAATAGTATGCCTTGATATGCATTCACACTAGAGCAGGTTTTTCTCTGGAGGTAGATAATACTTTTCATTATGAGTCCCTTGGAATTGTCTTGGATCACTGTACTGCTGAGAATAGCTGTCATTCAGAGTTGAGCATTGTATGATATTGTGTTACTGTGTACAATGTTCTCCTGGTTTTGCTCACTTCACTCTACATCGGTTCATGTAAGCCTTTCCAGGTTTTTCTTAAATCATCCTGCTCCTTATTTCTTATAGTGCAGCAGTTTTCCATTACGATCATATACCACAACTTGTTTAGCCATTCTCCCACTGACAGATATCTGCTCAATTTCCAATTCTTTGCTACCACAGAAAGTATTGTTACAAATATTTTTATACAAATGAGGCCTTCTCCCCCATCTTTTTTATCTCTATGGGATACAGATCTACCAGGGTATGCACAGTTTTAAGTCCTTTTGTCATAGTTCCAAATTGCTCTTCAGAATGACTGGATCAGTTCACAATTCCACCAACAGTGAATTGATATCCCAATTTTCCCGCATCTTCTTCAATAATTATAATTTTCCTTTTCTGTCATATTAGTCAATCTGATAGGTGAGAGGGGGTACTTTAGAATTCTTTTAGTTTGCATTTCTCTAATCTAATTTACCCATGATATCACCCTTTATGTCGAAATCATGTATCTATTTTGGCCTTATCTTGGTATGTGATATAAGATATTGGTCTATACCCAGTTTTAGCCATACTGTTTTCCAGTTCTCCCAGCAGTTTTGGTCAAATAGTGAGTTCTTGTCCCCAAACTTTGAATCTTTAGATTTATCAGAAACTACACTTACATGGACATTTTCTACTGTGTATTGTGTGCCTAAGCTATTCCATTGATGTACCACTCTATTTCTTAGCCGCGGCCAGATTGTTTTGATAATTACCACTTTATAATGTAGTCTGACAAAAAAGACAACTTTGTTACTACCATTTTAAATTTAATATATATTTTAAACTATGTGCAGATTAATAGTTTCAAATACAATCTTTTGTTACTCTACATTGAAAATTTTGAGATATTAATGGTTGAGTTTATAATAAAGAAATATAATTATATATAATTATTATAATTACATAATTATATAATATAATTATAAACAAATAAGTTACAATAAAGAATTATAAACTCAACCATTAACATCTCAAAATTTTCAATGTAGAGTAACAAAAAAGAAATATGGCATGAGTAGGCCAACTTCCTTCACACTTTTTTTTCATTAATTTCCTTGATATTTTTGACCTCTTGTTCTTCCAGATGAATTTTATTATTTTTTTCTCTATATATAAAATACTTTCCTAGTGGTTTGATGGGTATGCCACTAAATAAGTAGACTAATTTAGCTAGAATTGTCATTTTAATTACATTGATTCAGCCAACCCACAAGTAAATGATGATTTTTCTGACTTTATTTGCATGGAAAGTGTTTTGTAATTGTGTTCATATCGTTCCTGGGTTTGTCCTGGCAGATAGACACCAAAGTTTTTCATGATGTCTATAGTTATTTTATTTTATTTCTTAATGTAAGCACTTAATAGTATTTTTTTTCAGTTACAGGTAAGGGTAGTTTTTAACATTAATTTTCATAAGATTTTGAATTCTAAATTTTCTCCCCACCCTTGCTCTCTCCCTCCCTCCCCCCTCTCATCTCCCATCCCCAAGATAACCAGCAATCAGACATAAATTATACATGTAAAATCATATTAGACATATTTTCATGTTAGTCATGTTGTGAAAATGAAACAGAACAAAAGGAAAAAAGCATGAGAAAGAAAAAAAGTGAAAATAGTCTGCTTTGATCTGTATTCAGCCTCCATAGTTCTTTCTCTAGATGTGGACAGTATTTTCTATTCTCAAATCTTTTGGATTTGTCTTAAATCATTGTTTTGCTGAGAAGAGGTAAGTCTGTCATAGTTAATCATCACACAGTGCTGTTGTTACTGTGTACAATGTTTTCCTGGTTCTGCTTACTTCACTAAGCATCAATTCTTGTAAGTCTTTTTTGGGTTTTTCTGAAATCCAGCTGCTCATCATTTCTTACCGCACAATAGTATTCCATTATATTTGGATACCACAACTTGTTCAGCCATTCTCCAATTGATGGGTATCTCCTCAATTTCTAATTCTTTGCCACCACAAAAAGAGCTTCTATATCTCTTTGAGAAACAGACTTAGTAGTGGTATTGCTGGATCACAGGGTATGAATAGTTTTATTGCTCTTTGGGCATAGTTCCAAGTTGCTCTCCACAATGGTTGGATAAGTTCATACAATTATTTTTAATGGAGTTTCCCTTTCTATCTCTTGCTGCTTGTCTTTGGTGGTAATAAATAGAAATGTTGATGATTTATGTGAGTTTATTTTTATCTTCACTTTAATGAAGTTGTTGATGATTTCAACCGTTTTTTTTTAGTTGATTATCTAGGATTCTCTAAGTATAATGTCATATTATTTGCAAAGAGTGATAATTTTATTTCCTCATAGCCTATTCTAATTCCTTCAATTTCTTTTTCTTCTGTTAGCTAGCATTTTCTAGTGCAAAATTGAATAACAGTGGTAGGCATCCTTGCTTTACCCCTGATCTTACTGGGAAGGCTTCAATAGAATCCCCATTACAGATAATGCTTGCTGATGGTTTTAAACAGAGATTACTTGTCATTGTAAGGAAAGCTGCATTTATTCCTATGCTCTCGAGTGTTTTTAATAGGAATGGTTTTGTATTTGAGAAAATTTATTGAAATAATCACGATTTCTATGAGTTATTGATATGGCCAATTGTGCTGATAGCTTTTTTAATATTCATCCATCCCTACATTCCTAGTATCAATCTTAACTGATTGTAGTGTATGACAATTGTGATATGTTGCTGTAATCTCCTGGTTAATATTTTACTTAAAATTTTTGCTTCGATATCCATTCGTGAAATTGGTCTATAGTTTTCTTTCTCCTTTTTAGCATTTCCTGGTTTAGGTATCAATGCTAAATTTGTGTCATAAAAAGAATATGGTGGGATTTAACCTATTTTTTCAAAATAGTTTATACAATATTGAGATTAATTGTTCTTTGATTGTTTGGTAGAATTCACTTGTGAATCTATCTGGCCATGGGGATTTTTTAGTGAGTTCATTAATAATTTGTTCAGGTCCTTTTTCTAAGATAGTATTATTTAAATATTCTATTTCTTCTTCTGATAATCTGACCAATTTACATTTTTTGTAATTATTCATCCATTTAATTTAGATTGTCAGATTTATTTGCATATAACTGGGCAAAATAGCTCCTAATAATTGCTTTAATGGGGAATTCACTCTTCATTTTTGATACTGATCATTTGGTTTTCTTATTTTAAAATCAAATGAATAACAGTTTATCCATTTTAAAAAATAAAATCATCTCTTAGTTTTACTTATTAGTTCAACGGTTTTCTTACTTTCTTCTTTGGTTTGGAGGATTTCCAATTTGCCATTTAATTGGAGATTTTTAATTATTTCTTTCTGTACGGTTTTTTTGGTCACATGTTAATTCATTGACATGCTCTTTCAAAGAAAGACTTTGTAATAAACTTAGGATGGTAAGAAAATATGTTGTTAACTTTTTTCTCATGCACAGGTTTCATTAATATGTTTAGATACTCACTTTCCAAGATCACAGATTTAGAGATGGAAGGTCATTGAGTTCATTTATCTCTTTTACAGATGAGGAAACTGAAAGCTGTTAAAGGGTTTGTCCAAAATCTTGCAATTAATAAGCCTTTGAGTAAGGATTAAAATTTTGTCTTCTTCAATTCTGGTACTCTCTCAACTCTGCCACCTAGCTGAAGGGTCTATAATTTTTCCAAATAGATCATTTCTGCAACGCTCTTTAAAGACCCTAAAGTATTATACAAATGCTAGAATTTTTATTTTTATTATTGATGTTAATAATCAGTAGTAGCACAGGTATTCCATTCATTGAAGGTCATGATAATGCCAGTCTAATTTAAAAGATAGTCTTCATGAGTAAATGGAACTGAAAAACTCCATCATGGGATGTTCAACTCCATGATAAGGAACCTCTCTGATGCTGGTAAGTTTGATACTCAAAAACAGAGTCCCTTTTTGGACCAATATTCAAAGCCTTTCAAATATGATGCCAGAATTTCCACTTTGTTGGCATAGATATGGATAACCATGGATCATTTCCACAATGAAACCTTCGAGGAAGACTTTAATGAAGGACTTTAAAGATCCTAATGAGTGGATTAGAAAATACTCTGAGAGACTCACAGACAGAAAGATAGAAAGAGAGACTGAGAGACACACACAGAGAGAGAAACAGTCAGAGAGAGAGAGACAGAGAGACAGAGAGGGAGACAGAGACAGAGAAACAGAGACAGAGTGAATTCCCCTCAAAAATATTTCCTTTTACTAGGCAATGTATATTTGGGATAAGTATTTGGATGACTGCCTCCTTCAACTGACCTCAAACAGGTCACAAAGTATATCACCAAATAAAATAATATTTTTAACCATGAGAATAGTTTAAAATGTATTATGGAATTTTTATAGAAAGTGAAATCTTTAAAGAAATATTGCCTCTTTGAGAGTCTGGATCCTGGATCCAGATCTTGGCTTAGCAAAGTCTGAGCCAAGAGATAAAAGGAAGGAGTTTAAGTCACACAAGACAAATTATGAAGAGTTTCTATAGCCATCTAAAGAAATGTGTGGACTATGAAATTATATTCTCTGCACAAGAGTAGAAAGAAAGTTAAAGGTAGAGTTATTTACTATCATTCTTTTCCAGACTTACTGTACAAAAATTGTGTGTGTGAGTGTGTGTGTGTGTGTGTGTGTGTGTGTGTATGTATGTATGTGTATATTATATATGTGTAGGTATATGTATGTATATATATATATATGTAGATACCTACACATATACACATACAAACACATATATCTATGTGTGTATATATATATATATATATATACACACATAGATATATGTGTGTATGTATATATGTTATATACACACATATATCTATGTAGACAGAGGGCACAGGGTGAGCTGAATATAAAAGAGGATACCTAAAAAATAAAATTAAGTGTTGAGATGAATGTACTGGGAGAAAGAAGAAAGGGAGAAGTAGAATGTAATAAAGCATCTCACATAAAAGAGGTAAGAAAGAGCTTTTTACAATGGAGGGGAAGAGTGGGGAGGTGAGAGAATAAGTGAGCCTTACTCTTATTGGATTTGGTTTAAGGAGGGAATAACACACATTCAATCAGGTATGGAAATCTATCTTACCCTACAGGAAGAAGGGGAAGGGGATAGGAGAAGGAGGATAATAGAAGAGAGGGCAGATTTGGGGAAAGGGTAATCAGAAGCAAACACTATTGTGGGAGGACAGGTCAAGGGGGAGAATGGAATAAATGGAAGGCAGGATATTAGGGAAATGTGGCTAGTCATTCAAAACATGACTGTTATGGAAGTGTTTTGTGTGCACATTTATGACCTATATTGAATTGCATGCTTTTTCAATGAAGGTGGGTGGGGAGGGAGGAAGGGAAATGATGTGGAACTCCAAACTTTAAAAATGAGTGTTAAAAATTGTTTTTGTAATATGGGAAAGAAGCTGCACAGGCAATGGGGTATGGAAATCTATCTTGCCCTACAGGAAAATAGAGGGAAGAGGGATAGGAGAGGGGAGGGTGATAGAAGGGAGGGCAGATTGGGGAAAGGGGTGGTTGGGGTGCACAATTTCTAGGGTGGAGGAGGGGAGAGATGGGCAGAAAATTTGGAATTCAAATTCTTGTGGAAGTGTATGTTGAAAGCTAAAAATAAACAAATCTAAAAATTAATAAAATAAATAAATTTAATAAATAAATAAAATAATAAGATAAATAAAATAAAAATAAAATAAATAAATTTTAAAAAAAAGAAAATGTGCTAAGAACTGGGGATACAAAGAAAGGCAAAAAAAGGAAAAAATAGTTCCTGCCCTCAGGAATCTCATATCCTAGTTGTGGAGACAATATAAAAATTACTATGTTTATATGATGCTTGAATTAGAGAGTTATAAAACAAAGAGCTATGAGATAACTGACGTCATTACTAAGCTGATATATTGATCAAGGTAATCTTGGTAGAAGTGACTTTTTTATAGGCTTCAAAAGAGGAGTTCTATAGGCAAAGAGGATATAATAGTGAACGAGTACACTGATGGGAAAAGAAGTCATATTTGGAAGAAGCTAAGGAGGTAATAGGTTCAAAGGAAATAGAAATATCAGATGCAGACTACTGTCTACTGTTTCAAGAAACCCAACAGTAAAGAGATGTGTGAATGATACCTGAATGGGATAGAATAATCAAGGAGTGAATTTTTTTTAAGTATTTAGGAAGCCTTTACCATATTTGTAGGCAAATGGGAAAGAGCCAATGACAATGGAGATGAAAACTGCATGAGAGAGAATAAACTCTAGAGTCAGGTTCTGGAGTAACCAAGTGGAATGGAATTAAGGGTAGTGAAGTAGGCTTAACGGTTAGTGAGTAAAGGGATATTCCTTTTTTTGGTTGCAGAATCAAGAGATGGTGACGACGTGTGGAAAGTATGAAGATTGTAAAGAGTTCAAAAGAAATGGTCTCATCTTTCTCAGTGAGGGAGAGACTGACTAGATAATCTGCTGTGTATGTGTATGGTAGGAGGAGAGGAGCAGGTAGGAGTAAGAAAAAGAAAAAATGGTTTAACATAGTTGCTTTGAAAAAGAAATGTCATTAGGGATAGGTGAAAAAAGATTATCAAACACATCCCAAATGAGATTATGTTCCACCAAATTAGTAGTGGCTAAAATCAGATAAAATCTACTTCTTTCTTTAGCTATACTCAGAAGTTCTAAAAGAGAATTGTAAAAATTGTAAAGAGAGGATTCCTCAGGAATAGAGGTTCATAAATTGGTAATGGCAAGTCTAGGAGGCAAAGGAAGTCTATGATTATAGCTCATTATTTATTAATGTATCAGACCATGGGGTCAATATTGAGTTTGCCAGATTAAGAGATATGAATTGAAAGAAGAAAGATAAGTCAGAGAACCAAGGTCTCAATAGAAGTGTAGTGTGAATGAGACAGTTGGCAAAAGTAGAGTGATAGGAGACCGTAGTCAGAGTAAGTTTTCAAAGTCCTAGATTTCATAAGTGGGGCAGTTCTGAGAGATGGCATGAATTAATTAACTAACGAATCAATAATCATTATTAAGTGCCTACTATGTGCCACTTGCTTTGCGAAACACAAATGCAAAAGTTCATTTTACTCAGTATCATTGTTAGCATGTGGTTGAAGTGGAACAGATTAGGAAATTATTTAATTATGGAGACTGAGAAATTTTATAGACAGGATGTTGGAGATGTAGTTAACAAGAATATTGATGAATAGGAATAGGATACTATGAGCCACACATTAAAGTCACTAAATGTATTAAGATAATACTCTCAGTCCAATAGAAGACAACAAGGATGATGGGAAGGTGCAACAAGAAATCTACAAGGATCCCAAAAGAGGAAGGGTCATTAAGGAAAGATAGTCAATAACAGATCTGGAAGAAGTAATGTAGAACAGAGAATATGTGCATCCTTCCTCTTGTCCCTATGAGTTTGGGATGTGGAGCAGTGAAGATGGGGGAAATGATGTTCTACAGAAAAGATTTCAAGAGGTGTGATATCTTAGGGTTAGAATCAGCTTTCTATGAAAGCAGGCACTATGTACTGAAAAGTTTAAGGGAGTAGGGGAATTTTCTGACAAGTAAGTGGAAGTTACAAGGGGCACAGTGAAATAACTGGCTGCACATTGGTGAACTAGGTTGGAGGGGAACAGGAGAAAAATAAACCTAATTAGAATAAGAACATATGGCTTCTCAAGAGGACTAGTGACATGCTACTTGAACCTAAGGTGGTAAAACTGTATTGACAAGATTTGAAGATCCATCTAAGAGAAGTTATATTGGTGTGATATGCTCCATCAGTAAAAGTTAATCAATACAGTATTTGCCTTCAATTTACGGGAGAAGTATTTCTAGATACTGATGATAAGCCTAAACTCTGACCCTCTGACTCCTTTCAAATTTTCAACAAGAGACATAAAAATATGACATATATGCATTGCTGAGTACTGAAATTCTTAAATGAGAAATTAGTTTTGACAAGAGTCAAAGAAATGAGTCATTGGAGCAGCAACTGGAAATATTTTGGCAAGTTAAGCTTCCTGACAGACACACATGCTGGAGAATGACTGACTTGAGAGTTGCCTTAGGGCATATATATGTGTATATACACATACATGTATACATATACACACACATATGCAGTGACAGGCCTTGATGACTGCAGAGTAGCAAGTCTAGTTCACCTGGGAAGGAATGCTACCCAAAGCTCTTCAAGATATGTCAGTTTGGTAAAGATGCTTTTTTGGGGCTCTGTGCTATGTGAACTCTTCTCTAACCAACTTTCTTAAAAATATAATTTTAATTGATCTAACAATCTTTAAAAAAAGATTTAAAGTTCACTTAATAAAATGATCTGGTCACTATTTGAAAAAGCCAGGAGTTTTCAGTTCACTCTTTCAGATATTATGCCTGCTACAGAAAAGGTGTATTCTAGTCAATGTGAGTGATGCAAAAAAAGGTATGCATTCATGGTCAAATGTTACTCACGCAGAATTTGGTATGATTGCATAAACTTTTGCTTTTAAAAAGTAGAATTTGACTGGTAAGATTATTCCGTGAATATAAAGTGGATTTCTACTCTGAATACATTTGGGAAAAGAAAATGAAAATATAGAGAGAATTCAATGCCAGAGACAAGATGTATATTAGAATTATCAAACATAGTATCACAGGATCACAGAGCTGAAAGGACTAAATAGGTTATCAGACCCAGAGACCTTATTTAAAATATTCCCAACAAGTGGTTATCTAGACTTTGCTAGCAAAAGTCCATTGAGGAAGAACTTATGAGTTCCCTAGGCATCCACCTTGGGTTCGTTTTAACTGTTAGGAAAGTTTTCCTTTCTTCTTTTCAATTCCTACTCACTATTCTTGGTTCTGCCTTCCATGGCCAACCAGAACAAGGCTAATTAACCTCTCTTTTATGTGATGCTTCTTTAAATATTCAAAAGACAGGTATCATTCTACCATATTTCCTCCATTTTAAGATACATATCTTCCATTCTTTCAACTTTTCTTTGTAACAGAACAAACAAGGTCCTTTACAATATTATCTTCCTCTGAATACTTTCTAGTCTATTACTGTTTTTCCAAAAATATAGAACCTAGAAGTGTAATCTGACCATGGAAAAATACAGTGATCCATCACCTAACTAGTACTAACAACTATGATTATCTCAAAATAGTCCAAGGCTAAAATTGAATTTTTAACTTCCACATTAGGGTATATTGAGTGAAGCCTCTAGTTTTTCATAGCCAAATATTCCTCACATTTTATTTGTGAAATTAGCTGTTGTTGTTGTTTTCAATTTAGGTACAAGAGTTAAGATTTATCTCTATTAAATTTCCCTTCATTTGTTCCAATGTTTTAGTGTGCAGAGATATTTCTAAATTTGATTACCAGTAAGCTCTGTCACTTAATACCTTGAACTAATTATTTGACCTCAGTTTTTTCACTTATAGAATCAGAAAGTTGGGCTAGATAACCTCTGAAATTCTTCACAAGAAGCTCTGAATCTGATTCCTTGATACAACATCCTCTGTCTATGGCCATCTGCAAATTGATTAGCCTAGCATCTACACTGATAAAAATGTAAAAACAAATATCATAGGGTCATGGACTAATCCCTGAGGCAATTCTCTAGAGAAATCATTCAAGCTGACATTGAGTTTGTCCACGAGGATAGCATGAGAGGTTGTTGAAGGGTGGGAATCTTGTTCAGTTACTAATTGGACTAGAGGGCCTCTAAGATTTCATCTAAGACTGAAATTTGTGTCATAAACTTTTATGAAAGAGTTGATGTTGTTTCACAGTCAAGCAGGCTGCATTGATTCCCAGGAGTTCCCAGAACAGAGCCAAGATATAAAGTCAAGCCAAGCCAAAGCAAATAAAACACAATAAAACACAACACATAGGATAATTAAGGCAACAAGGGGATGATGTCAGATGGTTTGGAAGTAAAGGGTTACAAGTCAGAAGAGGCAGACAGACTATTCCAAAAGCTATAAGGTAGCCACAAAAGAGCTCAGGTCAAAGAACTGGCAATTTAGAACATTCCAGGCCCTGGGCTAGTAAAAGTCCCCGATTGTTGCTCCCACAAGGATCTGGTGATTTTGTCTTTTAAACTTGGGGGCAAAAGCCTGCCAGCACAGTATTACACCAACTGACCTTGGCCAGAATATTCATTGTTGACCTGACCCTTTTATTCCTAGTCTCCCTAAGCAAGGGCACCTGCTCTGGGTGGGTAAAGGAGCCTGGGGAACAGCCTGGATGCTGTAGGGGTTCAGGGACTTGCCATCCAGTTTCCTCATCATCACTGCTATTTTCCAAGGGCTATTGGAGCTGGCAGAGAGGACTTTGGCTCTGAGAACCCTGACAACAGTAAGCTGGTAAAGGTCCGTGCTCTTTATTAACATCAGATTCCCTACAAGAGTGGCAAGTGCTTAGGCCAAGCAGACAATAAAAATGGGACTGAAGGAGACCACAAAGTGATTTCAAACATGTGATGCTGGTGCTGCCTACTAATGTTTAGTCCTGACCACACATCTGTCTTTGCCACTCCTTCTGATTGCCTTCCAACTACGGGAACCACAGGAATTGACCACAGGCAAAAAAAAAAGCCATGAGTTCTGTTAAAGTGCACCTTCAGGATGAAATAGTTTCACTGTGTGTTTAATAACAATTCAGTCTGACAAGTCATTTATCCTTGTTGGACAGACCACTGTCATATAGACTCACACTGCCTTGGCATTCTTCACTTTTATACATATTTGGAAACACGATGCCCTGAAAATAACTTCCTATTACCTATGAACTCCAGCACACAAAACCAAAAATCAACCCTTTGATTCCTAGCTCTTTACAGGCAAGAAAGGGATAAGTCAAAATTGTAAGTACTGACAGTAACAGCAACCAACATCTCATATTGTTTGTATCTGCTACAGTCTAGGAAATCACGAGATAAAGTTTTATTTTTTTTCTGAAAAATCTAAGCAGAAGTGTTTAAAGCTATACACAGAATGTCTACAGAATGAACATATTCATCTTAAATAAGTTATGAATAATTTAGTTGGTCTCTCTAATTCCTTTTTGCTCCCAGTCTTTTTGCTTTCCAATTTATCCTACAGAAACGTCTGTCTAATTTCACCAGAATCACCTGCTCAATAATCCTCAGTGGCTCCCTACTGCCTTTAGGCTAAAATATAAATTCAGTTTATCATTTAAAGTCCTTCAAAATCTTTTTTTAATATACCTTTTTATAGATTTCATTCAATTCTCCTTTTCATATTCTAGCCATTCTGGTCTACTTGTTATTCCCTCAATTAGATATTCAATCCCTTTCCCATGTCTTTTAATGGGCTGTTCCTAAGTACGGTAAGGACTCACCTCTAAATCTTAAAGTCCTAGATCATTGCCACTTAGCAGTTAATGGTATAGGGAATGAGTTATATTAACATTTCAATATAGTAAAAACAAAGAGGAAATAAAACAAACACAAACAAGCAAAACATATCTAATCATCAGATCCATCTAGAAATGGAAAGTATTGAATCAAGAGGTCCTGGGTTCTTAATCTTTGGTTTGGTAGCTTATTCAAAAGAAAACAGATAGGCAAAGGGAGGGAAGCATAAGACAATTAGATAGCATTACATGTTAAAAAGGTATACTTGCGAGGAAGCTTGTTGGTACAATGAACAGAGCACCAGCTCTGGAGACAGGATGACCTGAATTTAAATCTAGCCTTAGACACATACTAGCTGTGTGACCCTGGGCAAGTCACTTACCTGTGATTGTCTCTTCCTCATCCCCTCCAAAAAGAAGTATACTTGTTTGAGGAAATGTAGGAATGACAGGGGAGACTTTGAGTGAAGAAAAATAGAGGGAGAAATAGAAGCAATTTCATTATCAGAATATACTACATATACCAAGAAAGAAAGGAATTCAGGAAATAAATTACAAGCCTGGCACACAGGTGTATGAGAGACATCCAATTACTCAGACATATGCTAGAGTTTACTTTTTTTCTCTTTAGGCTTTGCAAGGAGAGTACTGATTGAAATGGCTTCTGATAGTATTAGCTGCCTTGTTTTGGCAACTATTTTACTTTAATTATACTATTTTATAAATTTAGATAACTAGAATCAACATCTTTTATCTTTAAAAATTCTCATTTTTCTGAGTCAACAGCTTTCTTAAAAATGTCAGCTCAGAGTTCATGTTATTATACTTTTACATTTTTCTTATCTACGTTCATGTTAATTTTTGTTTTTCCTCCAACTAGGATTCTCCCCCCTCCCCCCTTTCTAACTGAACACTGACACCTGCTCTAGGAACAATTTCCACATCATTAACTAGTCATTATTTGGTGACATTCTGAGATAGTCAATTTCATCGTTTTGGTGCCAGTGTTTGGTAATCTCCCACATAAGCCTGATCTCTTCCAAAACCCATACTGAAGGAAGTATTTCTGGCATATTGTTCTGAGGCTTCTCAGCAAACTACAAGTCTCTGGTCCTTTTCACTTTAAAATACTGAATGTATTTTCAAACATATTTTTCAGTGTCCTTCTCTGTACCTACACTGAAATTATTAAGTGTGTAGATGTGCATTGAGGTGATTTGGAAGATCTTGTCAAATTGCTAGTTTTATGTAAGAACTCCAGAATTGGATTTATTTTATTCATTGAATTTCATTCAACTTATATGTCTGGCATTTTATGATGATTTACCTTGATTGATGTAGCTGACATGTGGGATATCTATATGTCTTCTGCCCTTTGCAATTAAACTCCTCAAAAAGGCCATCTATAAAAAGTGCTTCCAGTTTCTCTCTTCTCCTTATTTTCTTAGCCCCTTACAATCTGACTTCTGACCTTATCATTCCACTGAGACCCCAATCTCCAAAGTTACTAATGATCTCTGAGTTGCCAAATGGCCTTTTCTCAGTCCTCTTTCTTCTTGACCTATCTGCAGCCTTTGGCACTGTTGATTTTCTCCTCCTTGATACTCTCTTCTTTCTAGATATTCAGGAGGTTCTCCTACTACCTTTCTGACAGTTCTTTTTCTATCTCCTTTGCTGGATCTTCCTCCAGATCCACCTTATAAACATAGATGTTTCTCCAGGTTCTATCTTGGGCCCTCTTCTCTACTCTTTCTATATTACTTTACTTGGTGATCTTTTAAGTTCCCATGGATTTAATTATCACCTCTATGCTGATGGATTTTCAAATCTACCTTTCCTATGCCAATCTCTCTGCTAACTTGAAATTTCACATCTCCTGCTGTCTTTCAGATATCTCAAATTAGACATCTTGTAGTAGATATCTTAAACTTAGTATGTCCAAGATGGAACTAATTATCTTTCTCCATAAACTCTTCTCTGTTACTCCTTACCTTATGCCTGTTTTATATAACATCTGACTTTCTGACCAACCCATCTCTGGGTCATTCTCTGAACCAGGCTACTAGACCTCTGTTCTGACTCAACCTTCTCTGTTACTGTACAGAATAACACTGCTCTCCCAGGTCTTCCAGCTCACAATTTAGGAATCACCCTGGATTCTTTACTATCTTGGGTTCGCCATATACAATGTGTTACCAAGGCCTACTGATTTCACCTTTGTAACATCTTTCATATATGTCCCCATCTCCTCTAACGCCGTTACCACTCTAGGGCAGATCTTCATTTCCTCATACCTAGATTAGACTGCTGGTGGGTCTGCCTGTCTCAAGTCTCTCTCTATTTCAATCCATCCTCCATTCAGTCAGAAACTTGATTTTTCCTAAAGTGTAAATCTGATCTTGTCACCCACTATCTATTTAATACATTACAAAGACTTCAGATTGCCTCCAGAATCAAATGCAAAATGCTCTGTTTGGCATTCAGAGCCCCAGTCCTACCTTTCCAATCTTCTTATACCTTACATTACTTGATCCAATAATACTGACCTTTTGACTTTTACACAAACAAGACAGGCCATCTCTAGGCTCCAAGTATTTTCTCTGGCTATCTCTACATGCCTGGAATGCTCTCCCTCTTCCATGTGGGTTGCTAACTTTCCTGTATTCCTTTATGTTCCAAATACAATCCCAGCTTAGACAGGAAGCTTTCCTCACCAACCCCTCTTCACTCCAGGGCCTTCTCACTGTTAATTATTTGCTATTCATCCTGTATATATCTTACTTTGTATCTATTTGTTTGTGTGTTGTCTCTCCCTATTAGATTAGAAGCTCCTTGAGGGCAGAGACTCTCTTGTCTCCTTTTGTATCTCTAGCACTTAGCATAGTGCCTGGCCCATAGTAGACACTTAATGACTGTTCACTGAATTGGATTTAATTGAGTGGTAACGAAGCAAGTGCATTTTGGTTTGGGAACTCATAGGAATCTTGGGGGTTTGGGAGGGTGGTAGGATAGGATGTGAAATATGGTAGGATCTAGGGCCAATTAGATATTCTGGTTGATAGGCATTCATCCCCACTGATTCACTAATCAGAAGAGCATGGCCTCAAGGAAGAAATTCCAAATTTGAGCAGATTGAGTCAGAACAGAGGTATGGTCATCCAGAGGATGACCCAGAGATGAGTGGAGCAGAAAGTCAGATGTGATATAAAACAGGCATAAGGTGCAAACCAATAAGAAAAACAAATGGGTAGAAACTTTAGATTTTTTGAGGCTCAATAAGATAATTAGGAACAAGAAAAAATATAATATTTATATGGCTTAGCTTGATTCATCTTGAAAAAGCTCATTAGCATTTTAGCATTCATCAAATGTTTCCATTACAACTGCTTCAAACTAAATACCTGATGCAAATAAAAGTATGAGGCAAACCTATAATTGCTGTCAGTTTCATAGAAGAGGCTCTTAAGGGTTATATTTTCATTCTTAAATCTAGATAATGGAGAGTTGAGAATTAAAAGGGACCTTAGAGAGGATCCAATCTAAACATATTATTTTACAGATGAAGAAACAGAACTTCAGAAAGGTTAAGTGATTTTCACAAGGTTGCTTGAGAAACAAATACAGACAAGTAACAGAAGCTAGGTCCTCCGACTCTGGACCCATTGCTTTCTCCACTACAGTGCTATCTTCAACTAAAGATTGCTTATCAGTCTTTGTTGACATGTAGAACCAAAGTTGATTTTGAAAATAATGGTCTTAATTTGTAGTAAGTTTCCATTCATGGAATTATATTGAACATATATCAATCACAGGGTCTCTAGAAGAAAGAGGAAAAAGTGAAATATCTCTCTTCTCCAAAGTTACCCTTACACAGGCACACAGTGTCATGTCAACATTCTCTCTGATGGGATGCTTGGGTGCATGTGATTGGACCCCAGTTCTAAAATCATGTTTCTCTTTAAAAATCATATTTCTCTCTGGCCTCAAAACACTATCTCAGGCAGTCTCCTTCCAGCTCAAGGACATCCTGCCCCAGCAGGAACGTTATCTTTCTTTCTGTCACAGTAACCAGCTGCACATATAGAATTTATCACTTAGAGCCAGCTGCATACTGACTGAATTGGCTGTGTACTGGGAGTAAATGTCATAACGACATTTACTACACACTGACCAATCATATGTTCCTGTTCTTAGATGGAGGTGTATTCCCTTTCCATTAATCTTATCTAACAAGACATTGATGAGAGAAGTCTGATTTTTCCCTGGTCAGCCCTGACTGTTGGTTGACTTAGTGATGTTTCAGGCCTAAAACCACACCTCCGTATAGCCCCACCCTTGGGCTATTTCCTGATGAATTTTGAGTAAAATACTTGCACAGTAGATACCAAAAGTACATGTTCCTTTAAGAATTGACCACTCCTTAACCACTCCTTAATCCAACCCCAAAGATGTACATTTTACTATAGAATAATCTACATAAACTTTATCTATAACTCCTTTACATTGCAGGTTCCTTACAAACTCTTACCCACTGAAAGGCATAATAATAAACTTTTTTGCTTACTTGACTTAAGATTGCTTGAGTCCAGTGAATTCTTTTCTGACTAGGTTGCCAGGTATCCCGAGTGGTTCCTTCACCTTTCCTGATACTCATCATCTCCAGAATTAAAAGAATTTCATGCAAAAGGCCCTAAACTTGGATAGAAATCCTATATGTATTACAGAATGAAATTTCAGGGTAATAGGAGGGAGATCCTACCTGGTGCCATGTGCTACCTGCTCCTCTTACTCACAAATCTGGTCAAGGTCAAGCATTATGAATCAATGTGAAATTCTACATAGTAGTTTCTAGTTGGTACGGAACTTGGTAGGAATTCTATAATGTTGTTGTTTAGTCATTTCAGTCATGTCTGACTCTTCAGGGCCGCAGTTGGGATTTTCTTGGCAAAAGATGATGGATTGGTTTGCCTTTTCCTTCTCCAGATCATTTGACCAAAGAAGAAAGTGAGGCAAACAGGGTTAAGTGACTTGCCCAGGGTCACATGGCTAGGAAGTATCTGAGGCTGAATTTGAACTCTGATCTTTCAGACTCCAAGCCCCATGCTCTATCCACTATAACACCTAGTTGTCTACCTCAAATCACTTGGGGAAAAAACACATATCTGCAAATGGTGAAGTTGTTAAATACCACTAATCACCTTAGAATCTACACAAAATCCTACTCCAATGACTCAGTATGATATGGGAGTGATCATAGGTCCTTGAAGGTTATGCTTGCAGAGTATATTTTCTAGGAAATAATACAAGACTGGAAAGGTTTTGCATGTGGGCTTAGTAACAGACTGTGCAGGCTGTCAAAGGCATAGCCTAGTTAAGTACAGAGAGATTCATCATCAGAAATCACCCATTAGGTGAAAAAAAATTATTGAAGGGCAATAACCAATAAGTTGGCGTGTGTGTGTGTGTGTGTGTGTGTGTGTATGTGTGTGTGTGAGCATGCATGATTAAACCTAGGTCTTACTGTGTCCCCGTCTGGCTTTCTGTCCCTTACACAATGCTGCCCCTCAACTTTAGCAACAGAGTATCAAAAGAGTTCCTTTAATTTTTCTGAGTCATTGATCTTTTTGAAAATTTTTCTTTATCTGTGCATCTTCCCCAATTTTGTTATTTTATTATATAATTGTAACATCTTCAGCTTTTTTATACAAGCTCTTTATACTCTACCTTTGGACACTGACTACAGTCTATGAAGCGTTGCATGGTAAAATGAAGACAGCCATGAAGATGAGGACTAGACCAGACCAAGTGTGCAAAGAGAACCATTTTGATGATACTAAAGGTTTTTTTCCAAAAACTTTTCTTAATCATATATTATTTTTTCCAATTACATGTAAAGATAGGTTTTAACATTCATTTTTGTAAAATTTTGACTTCCAAACTTTTCTCCTTCCTTCCTTCCTCTCCTCCCCAAGACTGTCAGTAATCTGGTATAGGTTATAAATGTACAATCATGTTAAACATATTTCTATATTAGTATGTTGTGAAAGAAGAATCAGAAAAAAAAAGGAAAAACCAAGAGAAAGAAAAAAAGTAAAAATAGTATGCTTCAATCAGCACTCAGACTACATAGTTCTTTCTCTAGGTATGGTTAGCATTTTCCATCACAGTCGTTTGGAATTGTCTTGGACCATCATATTGCTGAGAAGAACTAAGTCTATCATAATTAATCATCATACAATGTTCCTGTTACTGTGTGCAATGTTCTGGTTCTGTTTACTTCACTCAGCATCAGTTCATATAAGTCTTTCTAGTTTTTTTCTGAAATCAGCCTACTCTTTCTTACAGAATAATAATATTCTGTCACATTCATACGCCACAACTTGTTCAGCCATTTCCCTCAATTTCCAATTCTTTCCTACCACAAAAAGAACTACTATAAATATTTTTATACATGCTGATCTTTTCCTCTTTTTTTATAATCTCTTTGGGATACAGAAACAGTAGTGGTATTGCTGGATCAAAGGCTATGCAGTTTGCTTGCCAAACTACTCTCCAGAATGGTTGGATCAGTTCACAACTCCACCAACAATGCATTAATGTTCAAATTTTCCAAATCTTCTCCAACACTTATTTTTTCCTCTTCTGTCATATTAATGAATCTGATGATGCTGTAGTTTTAAGAGCATTTAATGCCAAAATTAAGTCACAAAAATCCACTAGAAGGAGCCCTACATTTACCCAGCATAAAGAACACTTATAGGAACTTCTTGGTTTGGGTTTTAACTAGAATAAAGTAAATAAGCTCCTCATTTGTTACCATGTAAGGAAATGCCTTTCTTTAATTCCATTGAATAACAGGAGGTAGAGTAACTCCTAAGGGTCAAAGAAGTTTGTTTTTTTTAAACAGCATATCCTTAAAGGCAAGTCCCTAATTTAATTCCATGATCCAGTGTGTGCACCATTAGCTAAATGCATACATTCCAAATTAATTCCTTTCCAGACATCTAGTGGCTGCCATTTAAGAGTGGGAAAGCAGCTAACCATTTGCTCAAGGAGTTCAGAATTCATTTCCTCAGTAAATTCCATTATAATCCAAAGTAAGAATCAAATTGATTCACATGGATTGCTGTTCCACTCTTCCGTTCACTCCTCACCCTGGTTCAATGGAAAACAAAAACAAAAATAACACTGAATATGGAGTCAAAAGACCTAGGTTTGAATCTCTCATTCTGATAATCACTACTCATAACACCTTAGGCAAATCTTCAGCTTTCAGTTTCCTCACTGTAAAATACAATAGTTGGAATAGAAGACTTCTAAGATTTTCTCCAGGTCTTGTCCTCTGATTTTAGCGATCTTCTGTTTGCTGATCTATAGCAAAGGCCCCCAGAAACTCACATAGGAGAATAGCTGAAATTCACTTTATACTTTCTAGTATAGGTGATACTTCTTTCCTTCGTTATGATAATGAATAACAATATAGAAATGATCCAGAATAAGGAACCAGACACTGAAGTCCTTGCTCAAGCTGAACTGCTAAGTATTCAAACTATGCTTCAGAGAGTGCAACTCTGATGGTCTGGCCACGTTGTTCAAATGCAAAATACACACTTGCCAAAAAGACTATTTTATGGAGAACTTACATGGAGCAGGCGATCACATGGTGGCCAGAAGAAAGATACAAGGACACTCTCAAGGTCTCCCTCAAGAGCTTTGGATTTGATTGTGCAACATGGGAGACACTGGCACAGGACCACTCAGCATGGCGTGCCCACATAAGAAAAGGTGCTGTGCTCTTTGAGCAAAGCAGAATTGAGACCCCACAAAGTAAATGCAGGATGTGCAAATTTTGGATATCCACCCCAAATATTCAGATGGACTATCTGTGCCCAACCTGTGGTAGAGCATTCCAAGCTCATATTGGTCTGATCAGCCACAGTTGGACACACTGAAATTTCACTTTACAATGGTGATGTCAATTTGGTCCTCTTTGAAGACGAAGGACTATGACCTATCAACCAACCAACCGACCAACATAACAATAATGTTGCAAATTTTCTTCATAATCAAGTTATTATACAAATAATGAAGTAGTCTGAATTGCAATTCAGTTGAAGAGAATGAATGTAGCATATTGAGCTAGTATCTCAAGGAGTGTCTAGGTTCAAGTCACATCTCGATACATACTTACTATATGAGTTTTGGCAAATAATTTAACTTATCAATGTTCTCAACAACTTCTTAAAACTATAAATTGCAGAGAAGGTGCTTGTCTGCATAGTGGAGAGAGTTTTCTCACCCAGGAGTTCCTTGTAACAATGAGATTACAGGTCCAGTCCCTTTACTAACCCTATCCTATCACTATGCTAGCTGCTGAGGATAGAAAGAAAGAAAAAAATAAAACTGTCCCTGCCCTCAAGGACCATACTTTCTAATGTAGAGATATTCATAATGCATAGGAAATAAACTTGATTATCTATTGCATCATGACATAGTAGAAAAAGCTGCAGACATGAGAGTTAGGACATGTGGGTTCTAGTTCTATCAATGACATTTACTACATGTAGGACCATAAGTAGGAACTTAATTTCTCTGTGATTTATTTTTCCCATCCATAAAATAAGGATAAGAGTTAAAAGAGCTGCAAAAAGTGATTTCTTTTTAAGCTTACAGTTCCTGACTTTGCATAGTGACTTTAACATTTATAAGAGAAACTGGTTTGGTTTTGTACAGACAGACCAAAGAGAAAAGCTAAAGAGAGATATACTTGTACTTGAAACTTCATAGTAGTTAGAACTGCTCTGAAATGGAACTGATAATCTTAGGGAAAAGTGAGTTTGTCATCTCCAAAGATCTTAAAATATAAACTGGGTGATCAATTTTGAGGGATGTCACAGAGGGGTTTCATATTTTAACTGAGAATTAGATTAGATTTTTTTTTCTTCCAGTTCTAAGATTATGTGATTCTATGAGATGTATAATCCCAGAAATCACAAGCATATCAAATTAGAGAATGTTAAAGTGCTGTGAAAAATATATAAATATACATAAGTGGTATTAATATTTAGTTATTTTACCATGGACCTTAAATTAACAAAAACACAGGAATGAATTTTTGAAGTCAGTGGTGAGATTTATCTTGGACAAGTAGGACCTCAACCTGTATTGCACTTAAAACTATCCAGTGAGGTCATGAAATTATAAATGATGTTAACATTCTGTCCCTAAAAGTGTTGTATCACTCAATTAATGTAGTGAAATAAAATGAATACTTAAAAAGTATAAAAGGGACTTGAAGAATGAATCTTCACATTCCAGGTAATCAGGGACAGAGATAATTTCAAAATGTGTAATTTTGCTTCAATGATGAAAAATAATAGAAAGAGGACATCTATTCAAGTAATAACAGAGAACTTCTAAGACTTATTGAAATAGATGGCATTTAAATCTCTGCAATTTAGTCCCTTCTTACCTTTAGATATCATTTTATCACATTTTATCACATTCTGTGATCCAATAAAACTGGACTATTTGCTGTCCTGTATGTGAGATGAAATGTTTCCCATTTCCATGTCTTTGCATTGACTATCTCAAATATCTCATTTTCCCTTTCACCTTTTCTTCTTGGAATCTCTGGTTTCCTTTAAAACTCTAAGTGTAACTTTCTACATGAAATCTTTCCTGACTTAATTAGCTGCTAGTTTTCTCTTTCCCAAATTTACCTTATATTCATTTAAAATATTTTCTCTATATACTTAAAGATGTTCATGTCAAATCCCCTATTAAAATGTAAGAACTTTGAAGACAGTCACTTGCATATTTGTATCTCTAGCATTTGGTATAATACATGATATGTCTGTAATAGATGCTAATTGTCTAATTTCTACTTCTAGTTATTCCAGGGGCTGCACATGACAACTGGCAGAAAGACCCCAGAAAGCATTGCCAAAAATGACAAAGTCTTGGTCAAAAAAGTTGAGCACCATAGAGGTACAGGTATTAGTTTCATCATTACTGTACATAAAGCACTAGACTTTTAGTCAGGAAGAACTGAGTTCAAATTCAGCCTCAGTCACATTCCTGTATGACCCTGGGCCAGTCACTTGATTTATCTGCATCAGCTTCCTTATCTGTAAAATGATGATAGTAGTGGCATGTACCTTCCAGGATTGTTGTGAGGATCAGATGAAGCAGAATAACTAAAGTTCTTTCCAAAATGTAAAGTGCTATGCTAACTCTGATGATAATAATGAAAATGATGGTGATTCCTTTGTTGAGTGCTACAGTATAGTATGGGATATATGACTTACCCACAAATATTACAAATGTAGAATTTAAAAATTGCTAAGAAAACTACAAAATTCAATGGGATCTCAGACGTATCAACCAAAGCACTAGTCAATATTAATGTAAAATTACTTGACTTGAAACTTAATATGGCAATCATTTTAATCTTATCAGCAGTCTCTATTTTCACAGAAGCAACTTAATCTAGTTCAGTACTAGTACCCACTACCTACAGAATAATTCAGGTAAAGGCCCACTAACATTTTAAATCATATAAGTCCAAAATGAACTTTTTTTTAAAATTCCAAAATGAACATTTTTTAACCTTTGTCAGTAAAGGAGCTAGTGTGACAGAGTAATCAAAATACCTGAATTGATTATGACCACTAATAGACCATACTTAGGAACTTAGTCTCTTCCATCCTTCAATTGGTAAAATTTCATTAATAACATTGGTTCTTTTTTCAAATACAATTCTTAACTGCTGAATAGTTTTACAAAAACTTTTCTAAAAAGAAAAAGAATCTATCCACGGAATGAAAATTGATGAATAAATTAATATATATTCCAGAACAAACTTTATTTTTTTGTAGGGAGGGGCAGATGCACTAAATAACTTTTTGTATGTTTCTTATGAACTAACTGTCCTTGCTTTTTAATTTTTAAAAATATTGATGTCTTATTTTAGCAAGCTGAAAATCATAAAATGATTGTAAATGCTTAACTGATTCGAGTTTTTAAAATTAATTTGTAAAAGTATAATTAATTTTAATAGGCAGTCAATAAAAAGAAATAAGAATTACAATAAGAAGAATAAGAATTATTTAAAAAAAAGTAATAAGAAACCAATAGCTAGTCAACCTAGCAAAAAAGCATTTGTTTTGTTTGCTATGTGTCAGTTACAGGGCTAAGTATTCTAGAACATTATAGAGTACATTATTAAGTTTAACAAAACACTCCACGTATTGTCTCACAACAATCTTTTCAGGTTGGTTCAACTTGTTTCACCAGCCTCACAAATTTCACAGTCACAGAATTTGAGAGTTGAAAGAGACATCAGATATTATCTGTTTGAATCCACACAGATCTGAAAAGAATGTCCAGTGAAATTACTTAACAAGTTATCTTACAGCTTTTTCCCAAAGACCTCCAGTGAGGGGCAACTTACTATCTTAAGACATTTCATTTAATTTGTGGATAGCACTAATGGTTATTTTTTTCCCTCTTGGTATCTATCTTAAATTCAACTCTGTGGGGCACAGGCATTGTCCTAGGTATTGAGGATACAAATACAAAAACCAGTCATTCTCTGGTTTCAAGGAATTTACATCACATTGTGGAAAACAACTTGCTTACATTTAATTAAATAAAAATATGTGGAAAATAGAAACAAAATTATTTTAGGGAGGATCCTTGTAACCAGGGGGATTAAGATAAACTCTGTGTAGGAGATGGTACTTGAAGGAAGCTGGGAATTCTAAGTCAAAGATGAGGAGTGAGTATTTCCGTGACAAGGGACAACCTGTTTGTCCAAAGATGCACAAATGGGATAGAATGGCTCCATGGGAAACAGAAAATGGGTCTCTTTGGCTAGAATATGGTGTGAACAGAGGAGAGAATGTGCAGTATCTGGAAAGGTAAGTTATGGTCCAACAGAGGAGTTTATTATCTTGAAGGTAAGAGACAGCTCAGCTTTTTTGAACAGGTAAGTGATAAGGGCATGCCTGTGTTTTAGTATTGTGTGGAGAAGAGATCAACAGGGGAAGACTGGATGGAGAAAGAACAATTAGGAAATTATTGAAATAATATAGACTCAATGGGATAAGCACCTGAATTGAGTTGGTACCTGTTAGAAGGGGATTGGTTAATAGAGCTAGGGATATTTCCTCTACAGAAGGCTGGTAGAGGGCATCAGGACAGCTTTCTTCAGGTGTGTGAATGGCTGTCATATGCAAGAGGAACTAGACTTGTTCTTCTAGCCCCAAAGTATGCAACTTGGTAAGAACCATGGTTGGAAAGTTCACACAAACAAATGTAGATTTCATGTAAAGAGAAATCTGAGGCAACTAGGTAGCACAGTGGATAGAGCACTGAACATAAGGTCAGGAAAACCTGAATTCCAATCTAGCTTCAGACATTTTACTAGTGTGACACTAGGCAAGGAAGTTACTTGTATAAATTGTGTTTACTTCAGTTTTCTTACTTATAAATATAAAAACCTCTCACTGTTGTGAGGCTAAAATAAGAGGATATTTGTAAAGTTCTTTGTAAACTACAAAGTATTTATTAGAATAGCTATTCTTAATCTTCTAAAGAATTTAAGCTATTCAAAAATATAACAGGCTGCCTTGAAAGATGTTAGGTTCCCTCTCATTACGTGTTCTCAAGCAGATTTTGGATGATCATTTGCCAAGAAGGTTATAGCAGGGGTTCCTTTCAAGCACAGGTTAAACTAGATGCCAGCTATTCACCATCCTCACTTTAGCCTGAGACAGCATTCAGTTGGAACATTCTTCTATCTCCTTCCTTTCTACACCTGATACCAAACACTAGGTTTTGTCAGTTCCCCCTCTCCCCCCAGACTATCTCTTGAATTCTACTTTTCCTCTCCATTTGCACAACTACCACACAAATGAATATTCTAATCATTACATGTATGGATAGATTCTCTCTTTGGTTTTCTTTCTTAAAGAAATTTTTCCCACTCAATTCTAGGGGTTTATTGAGAAGATATGGTATGTAATGTTGATATGAAACATTTTCCCCAAACTTGACACATTCTCTCTTTGCACTTGGAAGAACATTGAGCAGAACAGACTCAAACTTCAACTGTCATGGTAATGTATGTAGAGAAGATGTGTGGCCAAATAGACGCCTGTAGAATCTTGGTCCTGAAAGTCTTGTCTCTTCACTGAGGGACATAAAACCAAGTGGGAGAATATTTGTGGTTTGGTCCATGTGGGCTGCCCCAGAAGCTAAACAGTCAAAGGTGAAAAGCAGCATAATCCTGACCCTAAGGTGCTTACAGTTAAATGGTACAGTTAAGGCACATATACAAAGAAGTGTGATACAATGTAATGGGGATAAAGAAGACGTGCTGTGATATAACAGAAAAATTATGGAACTTGTAAACAGAGGACATTAAATTTCAGCTGTGCTATACTCAACATAAAATGGCCTAGGGAGAGTGACTTAATGTCTCTGGATCTCAGTTTTCTCATCTGTAAAACAGGGAAAGATATGAACTACATAACCTCTAAGGCCCCCTTTCCTTGCCTCATTTTTTATTAATATATTCATTTTATTTATTTTTAACGTTCTATAATCACTACCGTAAAACTTGGATTTTTTTCCCCCTACCTACTCCCTACTACCCCCCTCCCTCCCTAAGATGACATACAAGTCTATATAGCATCTACACACACATTCCTATTGAATACATTTTCACTATAGTCATGCTGTGCAGAAGAACTAAAATAAATGGGAGAAATCATATAACAAAACAAAACATAATACACACACACACACACAGAGGCCTCTCTGAAGTCTTCTTGTTCATCATTTCTTATGGCTCAATAGTATTCCATTACATTCATATACCATATTTATTCAGCCATTCCCTAATTGATGGGCATCCTCTTGATTTCCAGTTTTTGGCAACTACAAAGAGTGCTGCTAATAAATATTTTTGTACATGTGGAACCTTTTCCCATTTTTATGATCTCTTGGGGATACAAGCCTAGAAGCAATATTGCTGGGTCAAAGGGTATGCACATTTTTGTAGCCCTTTGGGCTTAGTTCCAAATCGCTCTCCAGAATGGTTGGATGAGCTCACAGCTCCACCAACAATGAATTAGTGTTCCAACTCTCCCGCATCCTCTCCAACATTTATCATTTTCCTGTTCTGTCATGTTTGCCAATCTTATAGGTGTGATGTGGTACCTCGGAGCTGTTTTGATTTGCATCTCTCTAATCAAAAGTGATTTAGAGTATTTTTTTCATATGATTATAGATATCTTTAATTTCTTTCTCTGAAAATTACCTGCTCATATCCTTATTTAGATCTGATTTTATTTGTGCAAAAAGTGTTTATAATTGTTTTCATATAGTCCCTGGGTTTGTTTTGGCAGGTAAACTCCCAAATATTTTATAGTGTCTACCCTAGCTTTAAATAGTATTTCTCTTTCTATCTTTTGCCATTGAACTTTGCTACTAATATATAGGAATGCAGAAGATTTGTGCGGGTTTATTTTGTAACCTTCAACTTTGCCAAAGTTGTTTATTATTTCAAGAAGTTTTTTACTTGAATCTCTGGGATTCTCTAAGTATATCATCATATCATCTGCAAAGAGTGATAACTTAGTTTCTTCTTTGCCTATTCTTATGCCTTCAATTTCTTTATCTTGTCTAATTGCTACAGTTAACATTTCTAGTACCATATTGAATAATAGTGGTGATAATGAACATCCTTGCTTCACCCCTGATCTTATTGGAAATGCATCTAGCTTATCTCCATTGCACATAATGCTTGCAGAAGGTTTTAGGTAGATACTGCTTATTATTTTATGGAAAGTTCCCTTTATTCCTATGTTCTCAAGCATTTTTAATAGGAATGGGTGTTGTATTTTGTCGAAAGCTTTTTCTGCATCTATTGAGATAATCACGTGGTTTCTATTAGTTTTATTGTTGATATGATCAATAATGCTAATAGTTTTCCTAATATTGAACCAGCCCTGCATTCCTGGTATGAATCCTACCTGATCATAATGTATTATTCTTGTGATAAGATGCTGTATTTGTTTTGCTAAAAATCTTGTTTAAAATTTTTGCATCTATATTCATTGGAGAAATTGGTCTATAATATTCTTTCTCTGTTTTGTCTCTTCCTGGTTTAGGTATCAAAACCATATTTGTATCATAAAAAGAATTTGGGAGGACTCCTTCTTACCCAATTTTCAAAAATAGTCTATATAGTATTGGAATTAACTGTTCTTTAAGTGTTTGATAGAATTCACTTGTAAATCCATCTGGCCCTGAAGATTTTTTCCTAGGGAGTTCATTGATGGCTTGTTCAATTTCTTTTTCTGAGATGGGGTTGTTTAAGTATTCAAATTCCTCTTCTGTCAATCTGGGCAACTCGTATTTTTTAAAATACTCATCCACTTCATTTAGATTGTCAGATTCATGGGTATAAAGTTGGGCAAAGTAATTTCTAACTATTGATTTAATTTCCTCCTCATTGGAAGTGAGTTCACCCCTTATCATTTTTGATATTAGTAATTTGATTTTCTTCTTTCTTTTTTTTAATCAAATTGACCAAAAGTTTATCAATTTTATTAGTTTTTTCATAAAACCAACTATTGGTTTTATTTATTAATTCAATAGTTTTCTTAATTTCAATTTTATTAATCTCTCCTTTGGTTTTCAGTATTTCTAATTCAGTATTTATTTAGGAATTTTCAATTTATTCTTTTTCTAGTTTGTTCAGTTGCATGCCCAAGTCATTGATCTCCTCCTTATCTTTTATTTATGTAGGCATTCAAAGATATAAAACTTCCCCTAAGAACTGCTTTTGCAGTATCCCATAAGAGTTGGTAGGTTGTCTCATTATTGTCATTCTCTTGAATGAAGTTTGTTGATTGTTTCTATGATTTCTTCTTTAACCCACTCCTTCTTTAAGATTAGATTATTTAGTTTCTAATCTATTTTTGGTTTATCTTTCCATGGCCTTTTATTACATATAATTTTTATTGCATTATGATCTGAGAAGGATGCATTGACTATCTCTGCCTTTCTGCACTGCATTGTGAGGTTTTTATGTCCTATTACATGGTCAATTTTTGTATATGTGCCATGTACTGTGAGAAAAAGGTATGTTCCTTTCTATTCCCATTCAATTTTCTCCAGAAATCTATCATAAGTACCTTGTCCAGAGTTTTATTTACCTCCTTAAACTCTTTCTTGTTTATTCTGAGGTTAGATTTATCAAGTTCAGAGAGGGGGAGGTTGAGATCCCCCACTAGTATACTTTTGCTGTCTATTTCTTCCTTCAACTCCCTTAACCTCTCCTCTAAGAATTCGGATGCTATACCACTTGGAGCATACATGTTTTGTAATGATATTGCTTCATTATCTATGGTGCCTTTTAGCAGGATATAGTTTCCTTCCTTATCTCTTTTGATTAGATCTATTTCTGCTTTTGCTTTGTCTGAGATTAGGATTGCTACCCCTGCTTTTCTTACATCAGCTGAAGCACAATATATTCTGCTCCAACCTTTTACCTTTACCCTGTGTGTATCCCCCCATTTAAAATGTGTTTCTTGTAAACAACATATTGTTGGATTATGGCTTTTAATCCATTCTGCTATCCATCTCCATTTTATGGGAGAGTTCATTTCATTCACATTCACAGTCATGATTACAGTCTGTGTCTTTCCCTCCATCCTCTTTCCCACCATTTGTGCTTTTAGATCTCCTGTCTTCCTTACCCTCCTCAATAGTTTTCACTTTTCACCATCACCTCCTGCAGCCTTCCTTTCCTTCTTTTAGCCCTCCCTCTCTTTACTCCCCTTTACCCTTACTGCTTCTTCCCTCCCTTTTGGCTTCCCCTCCCCTTTCCTCCCCCTTCCCCTTCTACTACCTATAGAGCTAATTAGAATTATATATGTAATTAAGTTTATCATTCCCTCCTTGAACCAAATCAAATGAGAGTACCTCTCAAACAATGCTCATCTCCCTCCCCTCTTTCCCTCTACTACAATTTTATACTTCTTCCTGTGATGTAATTTACCATTTTCTGCTTCCTCCTTTTCACATCTCCTGTTACTATTCCTTCACATGTTTAAATAATATTTTTATCATCCCATCATTTCCTTTATATCTGTTCCCTCTATGTATATCCCTTTTGTATTTCATAATGGATGTACAATTCTCAATATTAACAGGTATAATCTTCCCTTGTAGAGAGGTAAACAGTTTACCCCAACTGAGTAACCAATTTTTGTTTTTTTTCCCCCCTTTGTTTACCCTTTTTATGCCTCTCTTGAGACCTGTGTTTGAAGATCAAATTTTCTATTAAGTTCTGACGTTTTTGTCAGGAAGGTTTGGAAATCCCTTACTTCATTGAATGATCATCTCCTTGCATGAATGTTATGCTGAACTTTGCTAGGTAGTTGATCCTTGGTTGTAGTCCCAGCTCCTTTGCCTTACAGAATATTGGATTCCAATTCCTTCAGTCTTTTAATGTAGAAGCTGCAAAGTCCTGTGTGATCCTGACTGTAGCTCCTTGATATCTGAATGATTTCTTTCTGGCTACCTGTAGTATTTTCTCCTTCACTTGATAGTTCTGGAATTTGGCAACAATATTTCTTGGGGTTTTGAGTTTGGGATCCCTTTAAGGAGGTGAATAGTAGATTCTTTCGATGACTATTTTGCCCTCTGGATCTAGCACTTCTGGACAATTTTGCTTGATGATTTCCTGAAAGATATCATCCAGATTCTTTTTTCTTTGTAGTTTTCCGGCAGGCCAATAATTCTTAAATTTTCTCTCCTGGATCTATTTTTCAGGTCAGTTGTTTTTACAATTAGATATTTTACATTTTCTTCTATCATTTCATTCTTTAGATTTTGTTTGACTGATTCTTGCTGTCTCATAGAGTCATTAGTTTCTACTTGTCCAATTCTGATTTTTATCAAATTGTTTTCTTCAGTTAAATTTTGCATCTCCTTTTCCATATGTCCAATTTTTCCTTTTAAGGAGTTATTTTCTCCAGTTAATTTTTGTACTTCCTTTTCAATTTGTCCAGTTTTCCTTTTTGAAGAGGTGCTCTCATCAGTGAATTATTTTTTCATAGTTTTAAACTCATTGGCCAGTTTTTCTTCTATTTCCTTCTTCAGCTGCTCCAGGAGAGCTATTTGTGCATATGAGCAGTTCATAGTCCCTTCTGAAGTTTCAGATGGAAGTACAATCTCACTACTGACCTCTTTGATATTCATGTTTTGGTCTTTGTCCCCATAGAAAGATTCTATGATTTTTTTCACCCTTGTTTTGCTTTTTCTTGCTCATCATGGTGATTGTGTATTGTGGCTTCTGGTTCTTTCAGTTAGAGGCTGCAGAAATTGGTGCTGAGTTGACTTGTGTGCAAAATCTAAGGGCAAGTGTCTTTTCTATCTTTTTGTTTTGTATTTCCCAGATCATCCCTGGGGCTAGTTTGTTAAGCTTGAGGGATGGGTGGTCTGGTCAAGGGAGATCACCTCAACTGAGCTGAGGCAAAGGCAAGCTCAGGGGGTGATGATCCCTGCTGCTGTATTGTCTTCCTGTTTCCACTGGAGTTCTGAGGCACGCCTGCATCCTAATGCATGTTTCCACCCCTCCTGGGGCTCCTCTCCTAGTGCTGAGGCTCACCTGGGTCCTAGTGCAAGTTTCCACCACCCTGGGGCCCCTCTCCCTCCCGTTCACCTCTGCCACAGTAGGAGGAATCCCCTTTAGCTATTTTCCTAGCCTCAGGTGTTATGAGACTATTTGCCCCCTCTGCTGTTCTCACTGATCCAAGATTTTTCTGGGGAAATATTTTATGGTTCTTTTGAGGTCATTAAGGGGGGAGGAGAGAGCATTTACTGATTACTCCACCATCCTGGCTCCCAGTAGTTGACTTACACACGTTTAATCTGGGGGCTGAAAGTCTCAGAAGCTGCTGCAGCTGAAATCTGGGGCTCAGCAGCTGTCACTTGCTCAGCTCTGTTGGTCTCTCCTCAATTCTTTTCTGAAGTCAAACTTGGGGCCAAGTCTTTTTCAGATAAAAATATTAAAAATCATAAGTAAAGTCAGTAGAGAACTGAATTCAATAATGATCTAACAATATGTGCTTGGAGTCTATAATTCTAGCTATGGGCCTTGAGGACCAATGTGGTTAATTTCTTTAAAGAGAGGTCTTTGCTAAATCCAGCTTCTCCCACAAGAGTCAGGCTGTGCATTTTGTAAAGGAACTCCACTTGTTTGGCCCAATACGAAGTCTGTGATATAGTCTGTCCAGACTTGGCTTTACCACCAGTCATTCTCTCACATTTGATATACTCTACCCTATTTTTCAGGTGGCTGATTACGTTTGACCTCTCGTTCAACTCTACTGTTAGAGTACTGGCATCAGCTGGTATCCAGTCCAGCAATGGAGGCATCATGGCACTTTGAACTGTTGATTTTTTCCAGTCAAAACAAGCATTTTAAAGCTTCCCATTTGTGGTCCAGGATGTGTGAAGGCAGCACTCCATGACTTACATGGTCACAGCAACACAATAATTTAGATGGGACAAAATAGCCATTATAGCCTTCACAGCTATATCATTAGACTGTGCTTCTGGCACCTTAAAAATATATTTCTTGCAATAGCTAAAAAAGATTAATGTTTTTAGTATTTATGAAAGGAAAAATTGAATATAGTACCAAGGAAAGGGGGCAAATGTACATTATTCTCCTTCCCATGCTCTATCTTTCTTACTCCCTGCAGATGACATTCCATCTCCCATTTCCATGCCTTTATATAAGCTCTCCCTGACTCCTTCCTCATCCATGTCACTAAGAATCCCTCGCTTCCTTCAAGAATCACCTAAAATGTCCCATCCTACATATACTAATCCTGATCCTAGCATATACTAATGCCCTCCCCTTAAAAGCTTACTTTGCATTTACTTTTTACACAATTTTTTTAAACTTAGCTATTACATATATTGTTTTCTCTCAAGAGAATATAAATTCTTAAAGGAAGGAGTGTTTCAGCTTTCTTTGTGTCCCCAGTCCCACAAAGGAGGTGCTTAATAAATGTGTTTTGTTTTTTTTTTAATGAATGATACCATAGACCTATGTCTGTCCCTGGACCCCAGTAGTAAGTGATTCTAGATAATTTCAGAGCATTCCATCAAATTTACCTTGAAGTCCGATTTCTTCAGGGATCTGTACTCAACCACTTATTATTCAAGCTGCCAATGGATGGTAATGTCCTCTAATTGCCTTGTCATTTCTGCAAAAAGAAGGGGCTTTTTAGAGCTTGTTTTCAAGAGCCTATCCATATTGGACTGATAGGGTCATAGATTTAGAGGCAGAAGAAGCCTCAGAGATTTTCAACTTACAGTTAAGGAAACTGAGACCTTCAGAAGTTGCTACCTTGCCTAAGTGATTATATTGATGGTCAGTGGGGAAAGCAGGATTTGAACCCAGCTTCGCCACCTTCTGAGGTAGTATTCTTTTTTTCCACAAAAAAAAAAACTGTCAGCTATGACCAACTACAAATTTTGAAAAAGATACAACCCAATGAATGAGTCACTGATGTATTCATAAAGATAGTTAGGATTCTAATCATAATGAAGAAACTGGAACAAAATAGGCAATATAAATTGTACAAAAGCATAGAGTGCCTACCTGGAACATTGTGGGAAATTAGGATCATCATAAGAAACACAATGAAGAAGGCAAAGTTTGAGAGAAGGCATTAGAAAGATTAAAGAAATGGAGGGCTGTATTCTCTGTAAAAAAGAACCATTCTGTCTTCCCCTGCCCTTCACCACCTTCCCTCCAAAATAAAGAACAAGGTGTAGCAGTAGTAATATTAGTGATACTGTTGGCAATAATAATTAATAGTAATAGTAGGATTAAAAGCAATAATGGTGACAATAACAATGAGTCACTTGTATAATGCTTCAAAGATTCTAATGTTTATTCCTCACAAGAGCCCTATGAACTTATTTTATTCCGATTTTTATAAATGAAGGAACAGAAGTTTAAAGAAGTAAAATTGACTCACCAAAGGTCCACAGATAATTAAAGTTTTGAGCTGGAATGAACTTTAGGGATCGTTTAAGTCTGGCACCCTCATTTTTGCAAATAAGGAGAGGTTAATGACTGGCATGCTATCACCCAAATAGTAAATCTAGTGATTAGATTCAAAACTGAGTCTTCTAATTCTATGCGTTGCTCCCTTTCTAGTCTAAACACTGGCCGGATATCACAACTGCCATCTATATTACATTTTAAGGTTTTAAAGCTCCACACCCCCCATCATAACCACTGAAGCAGACAGTACAAATATTATTTTCCTACTCATTTTACAGATGAAAACGTTATGGCTTAATGAGATGAAGTGACTTACTTGCCCCTGGTCAGGAAGGTTTAAGTGCCAGAGTCTGGATTAGAATTCAGATCTCCTGATTTTAAGTCCCATGTTTTTCTACTACACCAGTTACATCATTAGTAAACATTTAGAATGACTGTTGTATTCATGTGTAACCTTTCCTGTAACAGCTAGGTGGTGCCATAGTACACAGAGTACAGCTGGGAAAAATCTGAGTTCAAATATGGCCTCAGACACTAAATAGCTGTATGACTCTGGGCAAGTCACTTTACCTTTTCCTGCTTCAGTCTTTTCATCTGTAAAATATAGATAATAAGAATATTTACTTGCTTGGGTTGTTGAGGATCAATTGAGCTAATATTTGTAAAGTACTTAGCTTCATGTCTAGCACTTAGTAGGAGCTATATAAACGTTAATTTTTATTAGCCTTTACATATTATCTAAAGACTGAACTGAATCCATTGTATTTTAGTATATGTCTTAAGAGACAGTATGGGGTAATGGATAGAGAAGCAGCCTCAGAGCCAGGGTGGCCTGGATTGATGTCCTGCCTTTCAATCTAAGATTCTCCTGAAAATTACTATGAAATAATAAAAAATGATTTTTATTGAACATTTTATTTGAAGTGTACAAAGTATTCTACACTGCCTTATTTGACTTATAGTAATCCTTTAAGGTAAGGTTGATAGATATGATCATCACTATTTTATTGACGACAAAAATGAGACTAAGATAATTAAGTTACTTGGTCATATAATAAGTAAATGGTGGGAAGCCAGGTTTGTCTGGTTTCAATTCCAATCCACTCAAGGCCTTGCTACCTCAAGACAATCCCTGAGCTTTGTAGGTTTCTATAGAGTTTGTCTAGTCAATAAAGTTCTTGGAAATATTTTCTTTTATGGCTAAAGCAAACAAAAATGTGGCTCTTGCTTTTAAAAACATAAATCTACCTTAAGCCGTTACAAGCAATTGTGTGGTAAAATGTATAGAGTTCTGGATCTAGTATCAGTAACATCTGGTTTGATCCAGTCTCAAACATTAACATATGTGGGGCCCTGGTGGCTAAGTTTCAACCTCAGTTTCTTCATCTGTAAGACAGTGATAATAATAGCACCAACTTCTCAGTGTTTTGTGAAATGAAATACCTGTAAAATGCTTTGCAAACCTTAAAGCATTATCAAAATGTTCATTGTTATCCAGTCTTTTATGTCTATTCCCTGTAAACAAGTCTTGGTGATTTTGTATTGTTGAAAGGAAAAGGGGCCAAAAGGTAGAGTGAGTCTTTTGTGTCTTTAAATAATATTTCTAGTTTATTTTGAGATCTGCCAGGTATGAGATTTTACTCAAGAAAGAAACAAGTAAGTGCTGCTTTGAAATTATACCTTCTCTCCCTGCTCCGTTTGATGCCCTCCACCTTAAAATGTTCTCTTGGTCACATTCTATTACAGGGGTCAGTTATCAAAATGGCACTTTAGGAGAGGAGGGAGCTAGGAGAATAGCAGGCAAAGAGAATTCAGATGGAAACATCAGAGGAAAAGAAAAGCATTTGTCAAGAAGCAAGGCTCAGAACCAAGAGATTACTGAAAATTGTATGGCATTGCAACAGAGGGCAAGAGACATACATTGAGAGTCTACTTGAAAAAAAAATGACAAAAGGTTAAAAATATTTAGAAACAGAAAGTAGCTTAAGGTTACATTATTCCCCAATCCATTTTATAGAAGAGGAGACTGAGATCCATAAGACATGACATCTACAATAAGAAAGATACTAACTAGTAAGGTGAGGTTCAGAACCATTCTTCCTGTCCAATACTAAGAGGCTAGTTGGGAAAATATTAAAGACCTTGATTGTTCTCACTGAGGACAATCCATTAGCTTATTCTTATTAACTATAACCTGATGTCAGTAATCATCCCTGTGAGTAAAGGGGGCAAAGGCCCTCCACTTCACCAATATACCTCTTCCCTCATTATAGTAGTTTTATAATGTCTGTTAGTTTATGAGAGATGGTATGACATAATGGAAAGCACTCTGGCTCTGGGGTCACATTTGTCATGTGACAAATTAAGATTTCATAATTTTTTCTATTATTTCATATCAGTATTTCATATTTGTATAAAGCAACACTTGTATTAAAAATTGAAAATTCTGAACAAGAATAAAATTATTATATGATTATTTTTAGTTCTGAAATGAACGTTAGAGATTATCTGAGTGTATAGATTGGTTTCATACTTCCAGATCTAAGATTCTATGATTCAAGTCTAACCTTTCAATTTTCAAATGCAGTAAACTGAGCCCTACAGGGAGTAGGTCATAGAAATAGTAAGTAGAAAATCTCAGGCTATAATTCATGGTTTCAAATTTCTAGGCTAGTCTTCTTCTAATATACCATGCCAGAGGAAGAAATTCAAAGGAAGAAATTTCTATTCAAAATAAAAAATATTTTTATTGGTTGAATCAATAGCAGTATGATAAAAAAAAAAATTAACCAAAGGTAATATTGTTCTTTCTGGACACATAATTTTCGATGATGAATTCAATTCAACATTTACTAAGTGGTTACCATAACTAGTCCGAGTTAGTATGAATAATGAATCTTTTGGAGTGATTGCATTTTGTAAATTTTCACTATTTGGAGTTATAACCATATGTGAAATACAGTCATTGGTTTCAGACTAACAGAAAAATATAAAGAGAAAATTTAAAACTATTTTTGTTTACTAATATAATGTAACAACAAGGCATAAGAAAATATATTTATGATTTACATTTGTTACAAGATAGTTGTAGAAAGTAAAATTTAAAAAATAGATTTTTAAAAACAATTACTGAATATCATACCTAAAAATAAGCCTATCCTTGGTGATGGGTTAAAAAAAAGTGGGGAAATTTACATGACAACTTTATATATTTGAAAGGAATAGCTAGTTTTACATACTAGATTTGCAGTTTCACATGTGATCATCTTTTTATTACATTGTTATGAAAATATGTGTTTTATTCCATAAATTAAAAATAAAATAAGTGTGAAAAAGTAATTGTAAAGTACTTAGCATAGTACTTAGCCTGGCACATAGTTGATTGGTTGGTTGGTTGTTGTCCTTCATCTTTGAAGAGGACCAAAATGACATCACCATGATAAAGTGAAATTTCAGTGTGTCTGACTCTGGCTGATCAGACTAATAGGAGCTCGAAATGCTCTACCACAGGTTGGGCACAGATAGTCACCCACCCAAACTCAGAACACAAGGGGAAAAACTCATTATGAACTTGAGGAACCAAAAATAATTTTTTACATTGGCTGTGATTTTAAAAAAAATTGTCATTCTGTATTCTGAGTCCTTCACTGATCTATCAGAACATTGGTTGTTTGAGTCCTCCTTAGTTCTTTGGAGTACTAGGTGGTCATTTTGCTGATAATAGTTCAGCCCAATAACATTTCATCATATTAACATACCATAACGTTTTCATCCATTTCTCAATTTATGGTCCCCCAGATTCCCATTATTTGTCACCTGAAAAAAAAAGTATAAAAATTTGTGTATATCCTTAGAGTTTGTTTTGTTTAATCTACCCTCTCTCTCTCTAATTTCCTCTTCCTGCTTCTCCCTTTTCCCTCCTATTCCCTTGTTGAGAGAAACATATTTCTGTACCCAAGGGTGTGTATGGGTATTCTTCCTTCTTTTGAACAATTCAGATAAGAGTGAAGTTCAAGCATCAACTGCTCCCTCAACTTCCTCTTCCTTGTTTATGTAGATGCCTACTTGCTAACTAGGCTCCCTCCATGGACCCTAATGATGACAGGGATCACAGGGGACACATTTATCATTCCCCTATATTTGAATGTAAGAAGTTTATCCTTGTTCAGTCCTTTATTGGATAGTGTTCATACCTGTTTGCGTTTTTATGTTGCTCTTTACTTTGGTGTTTGAACTTCAAAATTTCTCTACAGCACCAATCTTTTCATCAAACACACTTGGAAATCCTCTATTTCATCAATGATCCTTTTCACTCCTGTAGCATTATACTCAGTTTTGCTGGGTAAATTACTCTTGTGTATAAACTCATATTCTTTGCATCCTGGAATACCATATTCCAAGTTCCCCACTCCTTTATAAAGGTGTCTACTAAATTGTATGAGATAATGACTGTGGGTGGGTCCTTGTTAATTGAATTCTTTCCTTTTGGCTGCTTGCAGGAATTTTTCTTTAACTTGGAAGCTCTGGTTTTTTGGATATGTTGTTCCTGGGGGATCATTCTGAGATGACCTATGGATTCTTTCTATCTTCAGTTTACCCTCTGGTTCTAAGATATCTAGGCAGTTTTCTGTCTAGGCATTTTTCTTTTAAGATTATTTGAAATATAAGGTCTAGATTCTTTTTTTTTTAACATGACATTCAAATCCTTCAATGATTCTTAATTTTTTTTCTCCTTAGTTTGTTTTCTAAGTCAGTTGTTTCTGATAAGAGATACCTTACCTTTTTTCCACTTTTCAGACTTGATCTTATTCTAATATTTCTTATCTCCTGGAGTCATTGGTTTCTATTTGGTCCATTTTAACATCAAAAGAGTTTATTCCTTGGGCAAAGTTTTGTACCTCTTATGTTAAACTGTTAATTTCCTTTTTAACTCTTTCTTCCAAAACTCACCTTTCTTTTTCAAATTTTTTTTTCAAGCACATTCATTGTACTTGTAAAAACATTTTAAACTCATTTTTCAGCTTTAATGGTAATTCTAATTGAGTTTGTTTCTGGTAGTCCCATAATTTTTAAATTGTCTCTCCCGGATCTGTTTTCCAGGTCAATTGTTTTTCCAATGAGATATTTCACATTGTTGTCTATTTTTTTCATTCTTTTGGTTTTGTTTTGTAATTTCTTTTTTCCTCATAAAGTCATTGGCTTCCAACAGCTCCATTCTAATTTAAAGAACTATTTTCTTCAGTGAGCTTTTAAACTTTCTTTTCCATTTGGCTAATTCTGCTTTTTAAAGCATTCTTCTCCTCATTGGCTTTTTGAACCTCTTTTGCTATTTGGGTTAGTCTATTTTTAAAGGTATTATTTTTTTCAGCATTTTTTGGTCTCCGTTAGCAAGCTCTTTTGGTGTCCTTTGATTTGCTTTTTATGATTTTCTTTAATCAATCTCATTTCTCTTCCCAATTTTTCCTCCACTTCTCTTACTTGATTTTAAAATTCCTTTTTGATCTCTTCCATGGACTGAAATCATTGCATATTTGTTTTTGGAGGGTTTGGATGCAGAAACCTTGACTTTTGCATCTTCCTCTAATGGTATGCATTGTTCTTTCTCATCCAAAAGGATGGAAGAAAATACCTGTTCACCGAGAAAGTAATCTTCTATAGTCTTATTTTTTCCCTCTGTTTTGAGCATTTTCTCAGCCAATTATTTGACTTTTGAGTCCTTTGTCCAGTGGAGGGCATACTCTAGGGACCTGTAAGTTCTCAGTTCCTCCAAGGTGGCACAATCAAAGGAGAGGAGTTTACTCCTCTCCTGGTCTATGCTCTGGTCTGGAAGTAACCACAGGTTTTTTTGCCCAGCATCTAGCAGTAGGATTCCCTCTCCAGAGCCTCCACCAGCTCCACCAGCCAGTGCTCCTCCTCACCCCAGAACTACCACTTAGGGCTTGAGATTCAGAGCAGCAGAGATTCCCCCAGGGTCTTTAGGCTGAGGTCTCCAAAAATGGAGCTATGACCATGACCACTGCAGCCCTGGGGCCAGGGCCAAACTGCATTCCCTTCTCACCTAGGTGAAAGTGCTTTCTTGCTGACCTTTAAAACTGTCTTTGGCATTTGTGGGGTCAGAAATCTAGAAAGTGCAGCTGCTGCCTGGGATTCCATGCCCTGAAGCCTGTTTCAGTCCTGTCCCTGCTGCAAGGCATGGCCAATGCTGGGCTGCACTCAGTGGGCTGAGCTTTGCTCTGCTACTTGCCATAGACCTTTCCTGTCAAAGGCTGGCTTGGTCTGGAAATCTCTTTCATTCTGTCATTTTGTGGCTTCTGCTGTTCTACAATTTGTTTAGAGTCATTTTTTACAGTTATTTTATGGCCTATGGGAGTAGAGTTAGAGCAGGTTCTTCTGTCTACTTTAGCAATTACTTTAAAGTTTATTTTTACTTTTCAACATTCACTTCTATAAGTTTTAAATTTGTTCCCCTTCCCCATGATGGCATACAATCTGATATAGGCTCTACATATATGTTCCTATTAAATACATTTCTACCTTAGTCATGTTGTATAGAAGAATTAGAATGAATGGAGGAACCATGAGAAAGAAAAAACAAAACAAAACAAAGAAAATAGTCTGCATCACTCTGCATTCAGACTCAACAATTCTTTCCCTTGATGTGGACAGCATCCTCCATCATGAGTCCTTCTGAATAGTTTCAGGTCCCTACGTTCCTGAGAAGGATTAAGTCTATCAAATTCTGTCATCACACACTGTGGCTGTTACTGTGTACAAGGTTCTCCTGGTTCTGCTCTCTTCACTCAGCATCAGTTTATATAAATCTTTACAGGTTTTGAGCTTCCAATTTTACTAATACTCTTGCTAGTCAGGTGCTAAGCTCTGTTATTTCTGTGTTCCAGAAAGATTTTAAGAGTTGACAGAGTTCTCTAAGTTTAAAGCCCTGGAAAAAAAAACCCAGTTGCTCCTCCCTCATTATTTTGAAGGTCTTGTCATCTGTTTTTCCTTCACTAGTTTGCATGTTAAAGGTGAAGATTTTCTTAAATCTGCAACTATTTTGATGAAATAGGTAAGATTTAGCTCAAGTAGTCCTCATAATAAAATATGCTTATTTATTTTTACTGAATAACTAACCTTTAGAAGCATTTTTCTCCTGTGGAGCAAAACTTTATTGATAACTCTGGTCTCTTATTCCTTTACAAATCAAAGCAAAACAAAATTTGACAATATCCAAGGACATAATACAAAGCCTCCCTTCGTACAAGGCCTTGGCTTGAGGATATAAAATCAACACCTAAAATTGCAGCCAGAAATAAGTAAGAATTCAATGTAACCTGTGGGGAATAAGTGAAATATAAATCGCAGGCAGCCATTTTATTCTACTGGGAACGTAGTCCGTATAAGAACTGTCTAACTGTGTCTCAAATTATTTTGAAAGATATTTCTTTTTTTGGTTAAAAAAAAGTCATGATTTTTGGATCACCATGGAATGTAAACTCCCCTCAAAAATCTTTTACTAAAGGCAGGATTTCAGTGAGACATGAACAAAGAAAATGCATAAACTAAGTTGACTGATGAAATACCCAGAATGTCCGCTTTTACAAAAAGGCCCTGAATTTTAATGGAAAAAGGAGGGGAACGGCCCCAAAATATTTTCCCATTAGTAAAAACAAATTTTTTTAAAGAAAAAAGTTGGGATTGAATGTTTGTGCTAAATTCTCTATGCCAGAGAGTAAGACATATTTGAAACCAAACAAATGGTTTTGGAAATTGCCTCAGAACGATCACAGACATACATTATTTTATAGCAGGGTCCTCTTCTCTGGGTTTGCCATTGTTTATGAGGTTTGATCATATGGTGCACAGCTGGGAGTTATGTAATACCCAGGACCCTGAAATGTTGATAGACATAATTTCCACTGCCATCTTAAGGCAGAACTGTAAAAGAAATACATCTGTATGCTTATATACTTACATATGATTTTTCTTCTAGTCTGACAGAATTTTAATTAAACTTGGCACTAGGCTAAACCCACACCCCTTGGGTGCCCCCAAATGACCCTGAGCCTGCCTAAGGCTACAGAGATGGAGATAAAGGCATCTGGGACCCAAATGACTACCCACCCAGAGTGGACAAATACAGACTGGTTTATGCCAAGTCAACATTTGCCAAGGCAGCTTGACATCACCTTCTAAGTGCCAAAATTCTGGGCTTCTGTACAGTTATATCTTGCAGGTTTGGGCTAAATAAATCAGATTTTTTTTATTTTTGCAACCTCACTTAATTGTCCTTGTGAATCATTTTGGAGTAGCCCTCATATTCCTATCAAAGTGGTTTCAGAAGATGGGAAGCTTCTACATCATAGGCATGATGGGTTTGTCTCCTTTTCTCTCTCTTTTTTCTTTCTTTCCTTTCTGATCTTTCTTCTTTCCTTTTTATGTCTTCTTTCCTTCCTTCCTTCCTTCCTTCCTTCCTTCCTTCCTTCCTTCCTTCCTTCCTTCCTTCCTTCCTTCGTTCCTTCCTTCCTTCCTTCCTTCCTTCCTTCCTTCCTTCCTTCCTTCCTTCCTTCCTTCCTTCCTTCCTTCCTTCCTTCCTTCCTTCCTTCCTTCCTTCTTCCTATCTACCCTGGTAATACATATACATAGTCAAGAAAAACAATTTCTAGATTGGCTATTTCTGAAAACATATTTCTTATTCTGTTCATCACCTCATTGTCAAAAGGGGGAAAGCTTAATGGTTCCCTTTGAGAGACAGCTGTAGGCAGAAGTGAGGGCACTGTACTGTATATAACTACCATCTATGCACTGGACTTATTTAAAAGTTTCACTATCAAAATCCTGGGGGCAAAAGCAGCCCTAGGTGGGTGGAACTTTGAGAAGCAGAATGATGGAGAAAAAAGTGAATAAGGAGGACAAGGGATATGTGGAAAATAGCAGCATGATTTAGATGTAGAATAGGTGAGACCTAAAATGAAAGGTAGGGGCTAAGAGTTCAGGGGTGGGGAACCTGTGGTCTTGAGGCACATGTGGCCTTCTAGGTCCTCGGGTGCAGGCTTTTGACTGAGTTCAAGTTTTACAGAACAAATCCTTTTATTAAGGGGATTTGTTCTGTGAAATTTGGATTCAATCAAAAGGCTGAACTTGAGGACCAAGTGGGCAACATGTGGCCTCAAGACTGTAGATTCCCCAGCCCTGGCCCTGGTTAGTTTGTGAGTCTAGAGATGAGGGAATAAGCCTGTATGTAAAAGAGAAATTTGATTAAAGAGAACATGAAGAAAGGACACACAAAGTCTACAAGCCCCTAATGGTGAGTCAAGCCCTGAGATACTTGCTGGGCCCTGGATTCTAGTACCCTCTCATTCAATAACATTAGGAGTTACTTTTGAGAAATAATGGGCAACAGTATTTGAGTCATCATTTTCTAAATTCACTATGGTATATACCTTGGAAAAAGGGGCAAGCAGATCTTACAAGTAGATCATGAACTCAAAGTGTGAATACAAGTGGATCATTAATAAGGTGAAAATCTCACGGATCTCTATCAACATTCACTCATACTAGAAGTCTGGGCCGCTACATGGCAGCTAATACATCTCCCTCCAGGGCTCTAGGAGTAGGTTTGAGCATTTGGGAGTGGTTTTCTAATTTTACCACGGATCTCTATCAACATTCACTCATACTAGAAGTCTGGGCCGCTACATGGCAGCTAATACATCTCCCTCCAGGGCTCTAGGAGTAGGTTTGAGCATTTGGGAGTGGTTTTCTAATTTTACCACATACAGTCCACTGCCTGTGCATTTTCCTCCATGATTATCAGTTTATATCAATTAGTCAGCAAGATTGAATTCTGTTTGAGAACTGGGTACTTGCAATGGTGGCTTGGTTTTCATAAAACAGATCCCCAAAGTCTGTGACACACTCTTGCACAAATACATGGACAATCCAGGGGGAAATGCACAGAAACCTAAAGGACATGTGGCAAAAGGATAACTCATAACTCCTGGAATCATTTCTCTGGATTTATCATGATGATCCCCTTAGCTGTTGTGGAGCTTTTCTGCTGAAATCTTTGTAAAGCCTTAAATATGCCTTTCCTCATTATATCCAGTCTATTCTCAACTCACTAAGCAGACCCTACTGTCAATTACTGATGCTGTGCAGACAGAGCTGGGACACTGATGAAAAGTCAAAATATTCCTATCTCCTGAAGTTCACTCCAGTCTTCTGAAATATGTAACTTCCTATTCTAATCAAGGCATAGGAAAAGAAAATTGTGTCTGAGGAGAGTCAATGTGCTTTCCTCTCACCTCTAAGGGATTCCTTCTCAGACGCTTGGCTGAAAGTTTTCTCCACAAAACTCTTTTATACTCAAAGTTGTGATTCTAAACTAGTTTCTTGGTTTTATACAAGTTCCTCAAGACATGACCAAACCCTCAACCAGTCCAAATATACCAAGAGCATCTGTCCCACCTAGGTAAAACATCTTAATTGAAGAGAGATGTTCACGTCTTTTTAATACTACTTTGCATATTTGATTGATTGATTGAATTGAGAGGGGTTTTCCCCTGATAAAGAGAGTAGTTACTTTAAGTGGGGTGGGTATAAATTCACTGATTGATTCAATCAGTCCCCGTCTTTACTTTGATATTTGTATCCTCAGTGCTTAGCATAGGACCTGACACATACTGATTGTTTACTAAGTGATTGTCTTATTCACTTATTTTCCATTGCTTTGGTTCATTCTGAATTTCCTGAAATTATTTCAATCTTGAGGACAAGTTATCTTAAAATCTAAGTTGGCCAATGAGTAGGTACATTAGATACATTTCCCTCTTCTTATTATTCAGAATACCTTTTCCATATCAAGCCTAAATATATATCTTTGCAAATATCACCACTGTTTTTCAGTACCAGGAAGGTGTACGTTCAAAGGAATCTCTGCTATATTTTTACTATCGAGGGAATAATATTCTTGCTCTTTCAAAAGCACCATATTACATCGACTGTAACCATTGATTTACAATAAAAATAAAGGAGAAAAATATGTGTCCCTTCCAAAGATAGCAGTAGCTGCTGAATCAAGAATGTCATAACTATGCTGGCACAGAGGCTGGCATCAATATAGCATTTACTATGCTCCAGACATTGCACTTAATGCTTTACAAATACTATCTTTATTTGATCCTCACAACAACCAAGGGAGGTAGTTTTATACCCATTTTACAGTTGAGGAAACTGAGGCAGGCAGAGGTTAAGTGACTTGCCCAGGATCACCTAGGTATTAAGTATCTGAGGCCAAATTTGAACTCAGGTCTTCCTGATTCTAAGGCCTCACAGTTCATCTACCATACCACTTAGCTGCCTCCATGAAAGAGGCATACTTTCTCTCGATGAAATATCTTATCTCTTTGGTACAATCCTCAGTGAGTATTATGTACATATTGAGTTTTCTCCTTCCATGTTTTACTTTATGCATTATATAAGCTTTCTTAGGATTGGACTAGGTTTTTTATTCAATTTATTTTTATCTAATTTTGTATAGGGTACTTCACAGGTAGGATTTTAATTTTGAAAAATTAAGTATTTCTTGTTGAATGATTGATTTCTTGGTGGATTAGTGAGAAAAGCACACACATACACACGTAAACAAACAGGTCTCTAAAGAACAGCAAACTATTAACAAAAAATTAAAGATTATTCCATATCCCTAGTAATAAGAGATATGCAATTTGAAGCAACTTTTATACATGACAAATTGGCTAGTATGACAAAATATAAGGATAATCCAATTGGAGGGGTTATGGAAAGACAGACACACTAATATGCCATTGAAAGAGTTACAAATTAGTCCATTTTTTTGTGAAAGTAAATTTGGAATTATGCTAAGCAAGGGACTAAATTATCCATAACCTTGGATCCAGAAAGTCCACTACTAAGCATGCTCCTCAAGAGAGTAAAAAATAAAATAACCTATATACAACAAAATATTATTACAGCACTTTTTGTCATAGCACACATGCCTCCTTAAAACAAATTAGATGAATATCAACTGAGGAATAGGTAAAAGTGTGGTGCATGATTATAATAATGTTAGAGCATTACTATAATTCTTAGAAATGATTAATACGAAAAGCATAGGAAAGTATGGGAATATTAATTTGAATGGATGCAAAGTAAAGTACACAAAAATAGAAAAACAATATCCACTTTGACTATAACAGCACAAAGTATAAAACAACAATGACAAAAAAGCATCAACTAAGTTATAATGATGGATCATTATAATCAACTTGATACTGAAGAACAGATATGAGAATTCCTTCTATTCTTTGAAGAGACAGGGGACAATGGATATAGAACAATGCACATGTCTAACTTTAGTGGTGTATTGTATTTGTATTTCTTTTTTATTATTATTATTACTTAAATAAAGGATTATTTGGGTGGAGTGGGAGAGAAATACATTAGGAAATGAAATGATAAAGAAACATACGGATTTTTTTTTTAAAGTGAAACTCAAACCTTCATTTTACAAAGAAGAAAATCAAGACCTAGAGATATTAATCCAGTCTCAAGGTGTCATATAGCTAATGATGGACAGAATTGATTCCCAAATTCGGAAGCCCTGACACTCATCCAACTCTATCCCTATATTATATGAAACTGTTTGGTGCTCTCACTGCCACTTTCAGACCTCCCTCTGTCAGTATCACTAGAAACCTCCCTCCTTTAAAGTTCACTTTATCCATCTATCACTTCTGGTCTAGATCCTTGCCAGGGTTACAATTATCCTCCAATTCATTCTTTCTCCTTTTCCAGAGAGTTGAATACCTGAATCATAGCCTTTTATTCAACTGAATCTTGGCTCTCATAATTGGGGGGTTGATATTAACTTCAATACATTGGCCTCATGATTCCTCAACTTCCACAAACTGCACCTACCCACATTTATGATTACACTTCAGCTCTGATCATTACTCATAATGGTGCCACCAACAATATATTGCATATTCCCTTCATTAGTCAAAATCTTCTGATCTTCCATCTGTCTCTCTCTTTCATTCTTCATAAACTTATTCTTTATCTTTACTATACCTTAAGTATCTCCCTCCCACTATTCCTCCATCACTTCCTGTTCATCCAATTTAATACCAATTAACTAATTCAAAACTTATTAGAACACTGATCTTATTTTTCTCTCCAATATATGCTATCTTTCACTCTCTTACCCCATTGCCCTACCACCATTTAGTGTATGCCAGTCCTCGATCATGGATTTTCTTTACCATTCATCTTCTTCTCTTATACTAACAAAATGTTGAAGACAGACTACTTTGCTGATGTGGTCCAGTGCAAGGTCACATTATCTAATCTTAAAAAAAAACCAAAAACTCACTACTGCATGGAAAAGTTTTATTGCTCTTCGATTTACTTTCTCTCACTCCTCTAATGATTGTTCCAAATTTTATGTCCCCTATAATTCCCTCAACCCTCTGTCTTTCAGCATATGTCCTCACTTCTTACTTGACTAACAAAATTGAGGCTATCCATCATGAGTTCCTTCTCCCTTGCTGCACATTTCACAATCTCCTGATATGGATTTCTGCTTCTCCTTCCATTTACTTGACTACTCCTCATTCTCCTATGTAGGATAATGATGACTTCTTTAGACCCACAAAATTTGGGGCTCCCCAAAATTTGCTCTGAGCCCTCTTTTCTTCTGTCTCTCTACTTTCTCTGGTTTACTGAGCTCATCATTTCCCAGCAATCATTTCCATGGAAATGTTTCTCATATCTATGTATGTATCCCTAATTGTTTTTTTTTTCTGAATTATACTCATATAGTATATGTTCAGTCACATATAATACATTTAATCATATATCACCAGCTGGTCTTCTGTACATCTCCATTTGTGTTTTAGACATTTCACACTCAAGATATTCAAAATAAAACATCATACTTTCCCCCAAACCCATTCCTCCTCCAAACTTCTCCATTTTTTCTACTACTTACCACTATTCTTCCAGTATCCCAGCGTCACCCTCTTGGAATTATCTTTGGTTCTTCCTTGCCTTCACCTTCATTCACCTTGCCACTCCCTTCTCCACATCCAATCAGTTGAACAAACCTGTCAGTTTCACATCCACAATATTTCTTATATCTTTTCTAACTCTTTACTCATTCATCCTCTACCCCAATTCAGACTTTATTTTCTCTTACTTGGATTGTTACAATAACTTCCTAATTGGTATTTCTGTTTCCAGTCTTCTCCCTCTTTAATTTATCCCCCTTAAAGCTGCCAAATTGTTATTACAAAGCACAGATCTGATTTTGTCATCCTCTTACTCAAAAATCTTGGATAGCTCCTTATTGCTTGTAATGTACAATAACAAACTCCTCAGCCTGGTATTAAAAACTCTCCAGATTCTAGTTACCACCTAGCTTTCTAGTTTTATTTGAAATCATTCTCCTTTATACTCACTCTCATTAAACTGACCTCCTAGCCATGACCCATATATTAAATGCCTATGCTAGCGGGCTTTCTATGTGCTGTGTTTATCTGTCTTACACCATCCCATTCCGTTAAGATGATATATACCCCTTGTTTTTGCTGTCAAGGAGTACTTTATTTTTTTTCTTTACATGCCTAGAACTTTGGACATCCCTCTGGCAACTCAGAGGTAATCTAGCCCAACTTTGTCATTTTTAAACTGAGGAATAAAACCGGATGTCTAAAAAAGATGAAGTGACTTGCCCAAGGTCACATAGGTGGTCAGTCAGTCAGGGGTAGAATAGGCCTTTAATAATTTTTTTGTTGAATAAAATGGTACTAATGCTATCCAGAGGAGCAGCTGAATTTTGGCTGATGCTCAGAGCCTTCCTCCAGCTGGAGGCAGTCTGTGATCAACACACTTGGCAAGTCAGTTACAAAAAAGCAGGAAGGAATCATGTGGTCAGACTTGTGCCTTCCGGCAGGTGAATGTCCAAACTACCAAGAAATGAAAGTTGGCTATTTTCTTCCTGAAGCTCTCTTTTTCCACTGACATTTGGAAGTAATTCTGATCTACATTACAAAGATGTGCCCTAGAAAACTAATGGCTTGAAAGCAATTTGAAATTATCATAAAATCCATATATTGAGGGAGATTCCCAGAGAATGATAACCTTTATTGGGTGCTTAAGTAAATTAAAGCAATAACTTCTTAAATAGCATCCTGATGGCCTGAAAATGTTAAATGAACTTCTAAAAGGGCGTTACAAATAGGGATCAGCTTAAACAGTGGCTTTCTCCTTGAGAAAAATCAGCCTTATAACTCTAATCACATACAATGTTTGTCTAAACCTGACAGATTTGGGCTTATTTTACATATACTGCTGATATAACTGATAGTATCCAAATCATATGGCTATCTGTTTCATGCACATCTTTCCCTGCCCCCATTAGCTAGTAAACTTCCTTGAAGGACCCTATTGTTTTTTTCTGGTGTTTGACATAATATACTACACATAGATGATCTGAATTAAATCCAAATTTCAGATAAATATGTTGTAAATCCAATATGCCTTCAGAGAGATATAATACTTTTTTCAATCATAGGTTCATAGGTTCATAATATCATAGAGATGAAAGGAGATTTAGGGATCATTTGTCTAGCACCTCCCATTTTACAGATGAAGAAACTGAGGCCTAGAGAGTTCCCAGGATTATGGGGTCATACATTTGGAGCTGGATGGTACTTCAGAAGCCATTTGGTCTGATGTTCTCATTTCATGAATGAAGAAACTAAAGTCCAGAGAAATGAAGTTATTTGCCCAAGTCAACAGGTGGTATCAGAGGTAGGATCTGAACCCAGGTCCTCTGACACCTGAGTCGGTGGTTCAATTTGCTCAATGTCATATATCTAGTCAACTGGTACAACTGAGATTAAAATATTGGTTTCCTGGATCCCATTCTTGTGTTTTTTGATTTGTTTTTTTTACTAAATCATGTTGTCTTTTCAAATCACAAATTCTGAGGAATTATGTCCCAAACACGTAATTGAGAAGAAAAACAAAAAAAGAGAAATCATGTTATCAATAGATACGTTTTTTTCTGCATCTAGAGGAAGCTAATTTAAGAGTTATAGTCATTTGTTGAAAATCATCTGTGATCTTAGAATCTTAGATTTGGAATATAGCTCAGGGGCTAAAATACCATTCCTGCTTTTGAGCAATGAGGAAATGGAGATCCAGCAAGGGTTCCCATAATCTCAGAGCTAAAAATGACCTCGTAGGCAATATAGTCCAATCTATACATAAAAAACAAGAGTTCCTCTACAATACCCTCATGGAAATCTGCTACTCCTCTCCACACTTCCCTCCTGGCTCTCTGAACTTTCTCTACCATGCCTAAGAAGCCTCTTGACACTGGAAGTTCAGTCCACCTTTGGACTTCTCACAGTGGAAGGACACTGACCCTGCAGTCCCTTTCTGTGAGATTGACTGGTTCTTCCCAGAACCTCTGTTTTAAGGAAATGCCCTGGCCACCTATGTCTTCATGGCTCTCCAACTTCCGCTCCAAAATCTCTGGACTTTCTCTACTGTTCCTTCACATAATTCCTTTTCCTTTTGCCCCTGATTTTCAGCTTCCCCTTAGGCATGGCCTTTTCCTATTAGAACATAACTTCCTTGAGGGCAGGAACTATCTTTTTTGTTTTGTTTGTATTTCAAGACTTTAACCCTGTACATAGTAAGCACTTAATAAATGCATGTTGACTTTTTCATTTAATTTCTTGATCAGACTGTACATGAAATATTCAGTTCTGGATGTATTTTAAAAAAGAGCGTGTCCAGACAAGGAATTACTAAGACATTGAAGGGCCTTGAAGTTATGTCATATGGGAATTGGTTGAAGCATGGTTAGGGATGTTTAGCCTGGAGAAAAGAAAATGGGGAAGAAATGATAGCTGTTTTTAAGCATTTCATGAGCTCTGACATGAAAAAGAGTCTTGGTTTGTTTGCTCCAGAAAGTGATGGATAAAAATGACAGTCAAATGTAGATGTGCTTAAATTGTAGGGGGGGGGGGGGAAAGGGAGTGGGAGAAGTCCTCCTAACAAGTAGTTATCTCAAAATGGAAAAAATTAAACTGGACATATTTCCCTACCAAGGGGGGGAGCTGGGTAGGCAGCTAGTTGACACAGCAGATAGAGTGCTGAGCCCTTAGTTAGGAAGATTTCACTTCAAATTCAGCCTTAGATAGACACTACAAAGCTGTGTTACTCTGGGCAAGTCACTTCACCTCTGTTTGCCTCAGTTTCTTCATCTACAAAATGGGGTTAATAATAGCACCTATCTTCCAGGGTTGTTCTAACAATTAAATTAAATAATATTTATAAAGCATTCAGCACAGTGCCTGGTACATAGTAGGTATTTAATAAATGCATATTCTACCACCATCAAAAGTAATAAGTGAATAAGCCCTTGTTAGAATATTATAGAGAATATCTTCTTTTTTTCCTTTTCACAGTAAGGTTGGATTAGATGGTCTCAATAAATTCCTTCTAATTCTAAAATTTGGTTATTCTATGGTCATCCAGAATATGACAAAAAAATGTCCATTTGATCCTCAAGCTACTAATAGAACTATTTCTTCCCCCCTCTATCTGTTTCTCTATGTCTATTTCTCTCTCTCTGTCTCTCTATCTCTGTCTCTCCCTGTCTCCTGGTTCTCCCTATCCCACCCAGGATGGAAATGATCATCATGAAAACTTTAGCTTGCTATGTTTTTAACCTAGGCCATTTTGTGTTTCTTAGGCAAATTGGCCCACCTGCCTGCTCACTCCTCCTGGGAGTTCAACACATTGATGCCTGACCTAGTTTGAACACCTGATCAGCTTTAGCTGTAGTGCCACTCAGAACCCCTGAGCTCAAGGGATCTACCACCTCAGCCTCTGGGAGGCTGGAACAGAAGGGCTCACAAATAAGTGCTCCCTTCCTTCTACTCCCCTAAAAGAGGAAATAAACCATTTATACTGGTTTCCTCCACTTTTCCTCTTACTCATTTCTGAAGTGTGCCAAATTGGCTTCCACAACCTCATCATCACTCAGCACAAATGACTCTACAAGCTTACCAGAAATATCTTAATTGCTCATTCTCAATGCCTTTTCTCAGTCTCTATTCTTTTCACTAATCTCCAAAATTTAGATACTGTTGATCTCCAGGTTACTTTCTCCTTCCTGTATTTTCGAGACATTGATCCATATTGGTTCTCCTACTACTTGTCTGGCCACACTCTCTAGACATGCATATCCCCTAAAACTCTGTCCTATTCTCTCTCTACACTCTTTTTACTTATCTCACTAGCCTTATGGGTTCAATTATTATCTTTGTGCAGATATGTAGGCCTCTCTTTTGAGCTTCAGAGTTCCATCATGACCTGTGTATTGAAAAATTCTGAATGGATGTTGTTTGTTCTTCATTCTTGAAGAGGACCATGATATCGGGGAGGTGATAACATGCAAGTGAGCTGGATTTAAGTGAGGGAAGACTATGCAAAGTCACTAGCCTCACTTTCTCCTTTAGGGTCATCTGGGTCCAGTGGCCAGATATAGATCAAGATGACTGGATGTGTCCCTGGATGCAGAGGAACACTTTGGCTTTTTTAAACTAAGGTCTTTAACAGGTCTCAGTCTGATTGAAGCAACACACATTCAGTGATTAAGGCTACCCAAGAAAAGAGGCCTGGAATGGCCTCTTTAACTACTTAAAAAAAAATCAATCTGGGAGGGGAAGACCCTCAGGGTTTGGGGCCAAAATAGAAACTATTGCTATTTATATTCACTCTAAGCCAATCAGGGCCCAAATAGTGACCAAGGGGGTGTTGGCCAACCAATGAGATCTAGAGTGATGTGGGTTTAAGGCATGGTCCTTAAGAAAAAAAAAAGTTAACAGATCAAAATTTACGTCACCTAATGTCACAATCCTCTTCAAAAATGAAGAACAAACAACAAATACAGGATACTGAATGTCCTGAATCAAACCCAAGTGGTAGAAAGTGGAGAGAAGGGGAGAAAGGGATGTTGTGGAAGTGGAAGTGGACAGACATGACAAGTAATTAGATACATGGAGTGAGGTACAGATAGAAGTTAAGAATGACTTGAAATTGGGAGGGAACTTGGATTCATCAATTTCAATCCTCTACTGTGCCAGTTTCCTGCTTGATGTTCAGTCTCCAGAGAGTGGAGGAGAGGTAAAGTGGGAACTTACCTCTGACTGCTCCCCTTTCAGGTTCCCTATTTCCTCAACCCCTCACTTTATCACTCCATCCCCACTATCATCCTTTCTTCTGTTCTTTGTGGTTAAATTCCTTGAGAAACTTCTCTACAATAGGTTCCTCTACTTGCTCTCTTCTTGGCTTCTGACCATCATTCAACCAAAACTTTTCTCTCTAAAATTACGAATGATCTCCTAATTGCCAAGTCCAAAGATCAGTCCTCTTTCTTCTTTACCTCTCTGCAATCTTTGACGTTTGCTCTCTTTCTTCTCCTTGACACTCTCTTCTCTCTAGGCTTTTGGGATACCACACTCTGGTTCTTCTTCTACCTACCTGAGTGCTCTTTAGCTTTCCTGGATCCTCATCCAGGTCATGCCCATTAACTATAGATGCCCCACAGGGCTCTGTCTTGGGCCCTTTTCTCATCTCCTACTATACTATCTTTCTTGGTGATGTCATCACCAAGTAAAGGATATCATTATCCTTTTTATGCTATAGATGATTATCAAATCTACCTATCTAGCCCTACACTCTGATGACCTCAAGTTTCACATCTCCAAATGTCTTTTAGACATCTCAAGCTGGATGTTCAGTAGACATCTGAAACTCAACACCGAACTAATTTTCTTTTTCCCTTCCAGGGGTGGTGAACCAACAGCCTCAAGGCCACTTCTATTTTCTGTGAAGTTTGGATTCAGTCAAATGGTCTAACCCAAGGACCTACAGGCTTCAGGTTCCCTACCCCTACCCTGGGCAAATCATTAACCGGTGTCTTTGTTAGTTTCTTCTGCTATAAAAGGAGGGTAATCATAGTAGCTACTTCCCAGGATTGTTTTGAGGATCAAATGAGATAATATTTGTAAAGTACTTAACATAATGCCAGGCATATAGTAGGCACTACATAATGTTAACTATTACTATTACTATGATTGTCATCACTATGAAGCTCATTATATCCATTAAACCCATGTATACCTAAATATTTGTAGCAGTATTTTTGTAGTTACAAAAAATTAGAAGGCTGAAAGATGTTCCCATTGTTTGAGCAATGACTAAACAAATAATAGTACATGAATATAATACAATATCACAAATCTTAAAGAAAAAAAAATGAAGAATCCAAAGAAACACAGAAGTTTATTTAAAGTCAAATAAGCAGAATGAGGAAAAATTATACAGAGTGACTATAACAATGCAAATGGAAAGAATAGCCAAAAAAAAACCCCAAACTGTAATTATATAGATCAAACTTGGCTCCAAAAAAAAGAGAATATATTTCCCTCCTTTCTTTACAGAGGTGGGGCACTATGGACATTCAAAATTACACATATTCTCAGTTTCTGCTGATGCGCTGTTTTATTTTTTGCTGAACTTCCTTTTTTCTCCTCCCTTGTTTTTAATCTTTGTTACAAGGGATGAATTTCTAGAGAAGGAGGCATACAGAAATATAGGTCATCTAAAACGAAAAGATGAGAGGTTGATCATCAGAAGAGATTAGGCACATAACATTTAAAAGAAAACAAACATAGAAAGATGTTTTCACAAACCCTGAGATCTCAGTTACTCAGGTATGAACCAATACTTGACAGAACTCCTGGGAAAAATGAACAACAGTCTGGCAGAAATGAGACTAAGACCAACACTTTTCACAAAATAATAAGATAAGCTCCAAATGGATATATGACCTAGATAGGAAAGGTCAAATCATGATCAATTAGCAGGATAAGGAAGAAATGACCTTTCAAATCTGTGGATAATGGGAGAGTTCATGATTAAACAAGTAATAAAGAGGATCATACAAGATAGATGGACCATTGTGATTACATGAAATTTAAATTTTGCACAAAAAACCTAATTGAGTTACAAATAGAAGAGGAATGGATAAATGGAAGAACAAATTTCACAAGTTTTTCTTTTTTTTTTTATCACAAAGATCTTGTATCCACAGTATGTAAGGAATTGATTCAAATTTACAAAACACAGAGCTATTCCCCAATAGATAAAATAAAAAGATGTGAACAGGTAGTTTTCAAAGGAAGAAATCCTTTGATTAACAACCATATAAAAAAATTCTAAAGCACTGCTATTTAAAGAAATACAAATTAAAGCAACTGTGAGGTTCTACCTTGTATCTGTTGGAGCAATAAAAAACACAAGAGAAAAAAATAACATATTTGAAGGGCTATGAGAAAACAGGTACATTAGTACATTGTTTTAGAGCTATGAATTAGTCCAGACAGACTGTAAAGCAATTTGGAATTACATCTCAAAATTACATACCCTTTCACTTAGGTATACCTGTGTAATCCAAAGAAGTCAAAGCAGGAGGAAAAGGACTTATATGAGCAAATATATTGAGAACATCCTCCTATTGGTGAATGGTTAAACAAGTTATGGATATGAAAGAAATGAAATATTATTGTGTTATAAGAAATTGCAAATGGACAGTTTCAGAATAAAACTGAGAAGACTCATAAACCCATTCACTGCAAAATGAGAACTAGATTCATTTATTCAATGACATTATAGAAAAAAATTTTTTTAAGATTTTAGATCTCTTATCAATACAGTGACAGACATAAGTCCAGAAGATTTATGATGAATCACACTACTTATCTCCTACCAGAAAGTTGATTAACTTAAAATACAGAAGGAAGCACACACTTTCTGGGCGTGACCAATGTGAAAATTTGTTTTTCTGGACTATGTACGTAAATTATGAGAGAACTTTTTCTGTTATCGTTGTTTTTTGATTTAGTAAATGGGGGGAAGTTGCATGAGAGTCAGATTATAAGTGCATGTGACATTAACAAATGTATTTTAAAATAAAATGAACAGGCAATAAAATAATTTGTTGTGCAGAACAGTTAGCTCACTATGAGGGAATACGAAAAGACATATAGGGGAAAATCTGGGTAGTGTAGATAGAAGTAGAGAAAAATAATAAAAATATAAAACCCCCAAAGACATAAAAAAAATTGTAATAAAATTTTAAAAAAATCAAATAAGGCCTATCCTGATACCTCCATTTTCCAGCAATTTCCTCCATGAATTTGTTTTGTGTCTATTGTGAGTTATCTTGCCTGTTTACATATTTTTTTTTCCCAAAAAAATGTAATTTCTTTGACAGGATATATCATTTTTTATTTTGTCTTTTATCAGAAGTACTTCTAACACGTTTCCTTGCACATAGTAGGTACTTAGCAAATTCTTGCAAAATGAATAAATACTGAAGACCACATGAAGATTTTTGGTTTTGTTGTTGTTTTTTAACCTATGAAAAAGGCAAGTGGATCATCAAAGATGTACAAATGGAATGATCTTTATGGATGATGATAATGAGAAGATTAACTTCTCATTTGCATTTTGCTTCTTTTTTTCTCTTCCAAAGAGAATGATCATTGGACTAAAAACAAAACTGATAACAGGCAATGGAAACATAAAAGAAGTTAGGAAGGTGATAACTATGTAGCTGCCCTTAATGAACTCAAGCCTTTAGGTTCAAGCATCCCCACTCAAAAATACAAAAATAACAGGCATACATGATAGCTGGGGCCATTGTGGGTGATCTTTGAAGGATTTTGGAAAATAGCATAGTTGCCCTTAGATTGACCCAGGTCAAATGTTATCCTGAGTTTCAAAAAAAGGAAATGGGTGGAGTCTGGAAATGACAGGCCAGTGAATATGACTTCTATTCCTGGAAAAATTCTATCCCACTATTAAAGGGATGTTTTGTTATCATTTTAAAATGGGAGCAGTGATCGCTGAAAGCTAGTATATGTTCAACAAAAATAGAGCATGCCAGAATAACCTCATTGCATTTCATGATAGGATAATTATACTGGTAAATCAATGAAATTATATAAAAGTGGAATATTTCAATGTCAGAAAAGTATTTTAAAAGTATTTTCTATTTTACTTTCATTCTTGTAGAAAAGATGGAGTAATGGAATAGTCTTGATAGACAGATTTTGGTCTAAATTAAGTCTTAAAACCAAAATACATTAGAAATGTGGCTTTAGTCTGTTCCCAGATTAACTAAGATGGAGATACCTATGTAGGAGATTTCAGGGTCTTGGTTCTGGGAGAAAACATTCTGTATTGGCCTGCCAAATAGTTGGGAGCAGTCTTATTTTCATTGGCTGGAGCCATTCAACTGGATAAAACCCTCAGTTGATAGAGGCATGGATGTTCTCTTTCTGGCAGCATCCAGGCATAATGGACACATTCGTTCACAGCGTAAGCTCCATGCAGTAATCTATGTAGGGAAATGCTACCTTCCTCTTTGTTTTGTGGCCCCAAGAAACAAATTTAGGACTTTGGTCTATTTCATCCTTTTCTTTCTAGATACAGGAAATGGAGTTCCATATCTGGGACCTTAAGGAGCCTAGGATTCCAGATTGGATGTTGTAGCCTACTCAGTACAGAAACCCTGAAAATAAGCACAGGAGATTTTGGGACTTGGAACTTTGGTAAGACTAATTCTATGCAGGACCTGAGCTAAAATATAAACCTAATCCTCCTTTCTTCTCCAGGAACTAAGGTGGTATAAAGGGGGAAATATTTGTATATTTTGTTCTTGTTGTTCCTCTAATATAAGCATTCCTTTGTAAAAACTTATTTGACAGTTAAATAATTAATTGGATATATGGACCCTTAAAATGTGTGTGGGAGAGGTGGGGTGGGAAGAATTCAACTGGGAAGGGCTTGAAACAATTGAAAGAGAAGAGAGGCCTAACCCATCCTCTTAGAGGATCCAGAGAACCCTGAGAAAGGGGTAAAAATATCACACATCTGGCCTTCAGGTTGAGGGGGAATTGTTACACCTTCATCTGTGGGTCAATGTTAACTGAGACAGAGGTTTCAAGAAGCTTGCCCCAAGGCTTTTTCCTTTGCTTTCTGTTGTTTAATATGCTTAGAAATGATTTTGATCAGGGCTTCTTAAACTTTTTCCCACTTGCAGCCCCTTTTAATCTGAGAAATTTTTATGCAACCCTAGGTGTATAGGTATATAAAATAGGTATACAAACCAAACATTTACTGATAATAAATCATAAAGAAATTTATTTTATGGTATATATATGTATTTTTGCATATATATGTATATACATAATTTTGCCATTTATTAATGACAAAAGAAAATTTGCATATTAATGAGGTGGATGTACTTATTTATTTTTTACATAAAGAATTAAATCTTGGTGGAATATTTCATACTGCAGGAAATAGAGCATCTTCAACATTTCAGAGTGGATCGGTATTTTAATTTTGTAATCATCAATACTGAGAACACTGCTTCACATAAATATGTAGTACCAAGCACCAGAAGTAAGTATAGGGCCATTTCAGAAATTGTTGGAAATGTTATCCTAATCCCAAGCCAAAATTCATTTAGTGATTTTATGACTTATGATATGAAGATTTATGATATGATATGTGGTTTATGATATAATGATTTAATGCACAGTAAAAACACTGCAATTCACAACATACAATAGTCTCAGATCTGAGCACAGGTGTTTTTGGTAGTGTTCTTTGGCATTGCATGGTGTGACGGCTCGCATAGTGCAAAGTGCATATGTTGTGTGTTCAGAACCAAGGCTGCAGTGAAGTTGCAGGATGCAAGTGCTGCCAGAAACACCTTGGACTCATTACGTGTTTTATTTTGAATTAATTTTTGGTCGTTGTATGTTCAAAAACCTTTTACTGTTTCTGAATTTTTTGTAGCCCCTACATTCAGTTACACGACCCCATATAGAGTCACAACCCACAGTTTAAGAAGTGTTGAGGAGGTTGAGAGTGGAAAAAGTTTAAGAAGCCCTCAACCAGATATACTGCAAGGGCATTTCTAATTCTAAATTATGATTCTGTGAATCGAGACCTGCATGTCAAACATTTTATACCTCCCTAATCAGTTCTCTAATTAATCACCACAGTTGTTCCTCTAAATTTCTTTATATTTTCTCAAGCCTCCCATAATATTCCTTTTTCCTACTCTCTCTATTGGGGACTTTTGACCATAATTTGCCAAATAAAATTTAGATCATTTGTCAAAAATTATCTGCTTTTCCCTCTATCTCATCACTTAGCTGTCTTCCCTTTCTACTTTCTCTCTCCTGTCTTGAATGAGGAGATAGCTCTTTTTGCCAGGGCAAATATGTCTGTATGTACTTTTGATCTCATGCCTCCCATCTTCTTTAGCAGACTGATTCATGATCATCCCACTTTGTCCTCGTTCCATCCATCAGCTCCTTCCTTGCTTCCTACAAACACACTCATTTCTCTGTCATTTAAAAAAAAATAACACTTCAGGCATTTATTGATGCTAGCTGTGATGCTATGTCAATCACCTTTCCACGCTTAGCTAAATTGCTTGGGAAGGCAATTGGGAAGTGTCTACACTTCCTCTCTTGTCAGTTTCTTCTAAACCTTCTGCAATTTGGTTTCCAACCTCATCATTTCACTGAAACTACCCTCTCCACAATTACCAATAATCTTTCAATTTCCAAATTAAATGAACTTTTCTTGGTCTTCATCCAATTTGACTTCTTTTCATGCATTTCAGCTTTTTATGCTGTTACCCTTTCTTTCTGCATATTTTCTCTTCACTACATTTTCATAATAAAACTCTTATCTGTTTAACCATTCCTCAGTTTCTTTTGGTGGATCTCTAAATCCTACCCAGTAAAAGTGGGTGTTCCTCAAGGCTCTATCTGGCCCCTCTTGCCTTTATACTATATCTTACTTCCTAATATTATCACCTTGCAGATGACTACCATATTAATATATCCAGCTCTAATTTCTCTCCTGAGCTCCAGCAACGATTCATCCAAGTGCTTTTTGAACATAATGAATTGGATACCTCACTGGCATCTAAAACTCCACATGTCAAAAATGGAACTCCTTGCCTTTCCCTTCTGGACTTTTTTGCTACTCTTAAAGGTATCATAATCTTCCAGGTCACCTAGACTTAAAAAATTCAATATTGTCCTTGATTCTTCACTTGCATTCAGTGCATATATGTAATATATTATCAAGTCATATTGTTTCTAACTTCACAATATTTGTCAAATATTTTCCTATCTTTTCATTCTCAAAAAGCATCACTTGACCCATAGTATAGTGTCTTCTTAATTGATCTCCCTGACTCAAATTTCTCCTGGCCCAAATTCATTCTTTACTCTTCTGCCAAAGTGACCTAAGGCTTAGACATGATCATGTCTTTCCTTATTGCATATTACATTGAGGATCAAATATCACATCATTGATTTGCAATGTAAAGGTCTTCATAAGCTACATTCTTTCTACTTTTCAATCTTCTTTAAATTTACTCTTTTATACATTCTATGATCCAGCTACAAAGGCTCACTCCCTGTTCTTCATATGCAACTTCATGCCTTCATAGTGACTGGGTCACCCATGCCTGAGATGTCCTTTCTCCTCCTATCCATCTCTTGCTTCCTTTGTCTTCCTTTAAAATTCAGATCAAATCTCATCTACACCAGGAGGACTTTGCTATACTACTACTGCTACCTTCCCTCTGATATTTCCTTTCATTTTGAATGTATAATCAATGTATTTAATCTCACCATTGGAAAACGAACTTCTTGAAAGTAGGGACCATGTTTTTGCTATTCATTGCCTCAGTTCTCAGTACAATAGTCATCACATAGTAAGAGCTTAATTAATACACTTACTGACTACTGATTCTAGAAATAATAGGGAACCACAGGAATAAGAGGTTGGCATGGCAAGACTTGCACTTTAGTAAATTCATTTTGACAGTTATCTAGAGGATAGATATGAGAGGGGAGAAATGTGAGGTGGTGAAGACACATTAGGAGGCTATTGTAATAATCTAGGCAAATAGTTATGGGAGTATAAAGTAGGGTGGTGGCCATTTGAGTTACTCAGGCATTCAGAGGTGGGTGTGAATAGGATTTAGCTCAGCTAGACAAAAATGTTTCTGCCGTGGCAAATTACTTTTTCCACATAAAAAGTTTCTGGGTTTGTTTGTCACAATACATGACTAGAGTAAACCAAGTATTTGTAGGGTAACACACATTTTTCCGTACCTTCCTGGAATACTAAGTGGGAACAGCTGAGGAATGGGAGAACAACAGTGGCCTATCCTCCAGAAAGTGCATAATGATCTGGTGTAATATGAAATTCTTTGCTTAGTTGTTTTTGTGGGGTTGGTCCATGTCTCTATTAATGAGTCACACCCTATATACATTCTTTACTTTAATAATTTATGTGAAGGTCAACATTTGTAGGAAGGGTTTAAGAGGAGGAATGTGGGTCAAACAATACAGTATGTTTGGGCTGTAATCCGAGTTCCCTCCCTGATAGCCCTCTTATAGCTGGTTTTCATATAGCTGCAGGAAGGATTAAAACATCTGGGCCCTTAGACCCACTGCTGAGTTTGGAGATAATGTTCACTTCACCAACCAACCAACCAATGTTCACTTCATTAGTTAAAGCACATCTCCTTTAATTACGGGAGACAGGTCCTGGGAAGGCAGAATAAAAAAGAGGTGAGGAGTGTCAGATACAGGTGAAGAAAAAAAGAACTTTTTTTCTTAACTGCTAAAAAATAATTTTGAATCTGATCTGGATTCAGAGAATTAACTATTCACATGCACTAATCTGCTATTCTTGAATGGCTGAGGGGTAATTTTTCTGGATTACCCGCTGAGAAATGTACTACTATCCCACTTCTCAGCACCCTGCTAATGATTTTTTTCTCCTTTATATTTAAGTCAGCACATGAAAAAAAAGTGGATATTTTACTCCTTTTTTGGAATTCTTAAAAGAGCAAATGTGGGAATTCATTTTAAAATAGATTCCTTTACCATCAAAAGTCTTTTAATAGTGGTCCTATAAGGTTATTTTATAAACACAATAAAAGCATGTCAGAGAGATTTTTGGCTCATGATGTTACCACTTCTTGGGAGGTTGTGGCATTTGGGTGCATGCCTAACAATTTACTTGTGTGGCACTATCCCAGTGTACCACACATCCTGTTTTATTGCTTACATGCAAATATCTGCTTTGTCTAATTTACTTAAGACAAGTATGTTGAAATATTTTTAAACTAATGTTTATCAGGAAATTGGAAATTCATCTGCAAGAAAAATCAAATGCTTTTTTAGTATCCCTTTGAATTCCAAAGTATAAAACTGTGAAGTCCTTAAGGAGAAAGGCTTTTGAAGGGGATGGACAGCTGGTCTTGGCTTAAAGAAGGGGTGAGTGTAGGTCCCACTAAAAAAAGTCATCATCAATTATCATTTACTATGTTCCAGGCACTGTGCTAAGCCCTGGAGATACAAATAAATTAAAAGAGAAAAGGACAATCCCTGTCCTTAAGGAGTTCAAATGGGGGCAGTACACAAAAGGAATATAAAAAAAGAGGGGAAGGAGGGAGAGGGAAGGTACTTGGTGAAGGGGCAAAATGAAGTCCAAAGAAGTGCAATTGAGTGGGAAATGAAGAGATAGCTGGCTGAGGAGTTCTCTTTAAATGGAAGTTCTAGGAGTTTTCAACTCTCTAATTAGCAAATGCCTATTTTCTTCCTCCACTGATACTTCCTATCCGAGTGATCTTGGGCAAGTTAATTAACCTTTCTGAGACTGAAATCTTACATTCTTGTATATCTCTAGGAGAGATTTTTATTTGTTGTTCAAAAAGTTAAAAAAATCATTTATTAAGAATTTGTGTCCATTTATTTATTTAAAAATTTTTTTTATCATAGAGCAAAATGTGTAAAAAATGCTCAAGGAACATACATTTATCAGTTAACTTCTCAACAACAACTAATTCAATTTTTATATTTCTCTTTTAATTCTGTGACTTGTCTTGAGAGAATGTGAAATAATCATTCTGTACCAATCATTCAAGGCTGAGAAGCAATAATTTTACACTAATTGAATCTAGGTCAGTTAGGTGCTGCAGTGGATGAAGGCCCATTTTAGTGAGTTCAAATCTGGCCTCAGACACTTTCTATGTAACCCTAGGCAAGTCACTTAGCCCTATTTGCCTCTCATCTGTAAGATGAGCTGAAGAAGGAAATGACAAACTACCTCAGCATCTCTGCCAAGGAAATGTTAAATGGGGTTACAGAGAGTCAGACGCTACTGAACATGACAACTGTAAAAGAGAATGAATCAAAGATCTCTAAAATCAATAGAATCATTTTCCCTAAGGTGTTATTGCCCTTTAAGAAGGAAGATGGGGTCAAATTATTTCTGAATTTTCTTAAAAATCAATTATCTTTATATTCCCCCTAAACCCACATTGAGTGACTCTCAAGTGAATGTGGGCATTGAAAGGTGGCTGTGTACAATAATATTCCCCAATGACTACTTAAATAAATGACTGATAATGTGATTAAAAATAATGTGGTGAATAACAATAATAAATCAGTACAGACTTTTCAAAGTGTGAAGAAGAGCATGAAGAATACTGTATGATTTTTAGTCTCTATAGTTTTTAAAAGTATTACTTGATTATCATGAAGAAATTCAGGAAAACCATGAATATAATCTATATTCAGAGACTACAAAAATTATTTTCATTTTTCTCTTTTTTTTACAACTCCCAATAGATGTTCTGAGAATGCCTTTAACACATTTTCTGAGTTATTTTGTCTATTAGGCATTTTAGGCCAATGATAAGGGAGAAAAAAGTTTCTAACTAACCATCTTCATTTTGTATGTTCTCACTCTGGCTGTCCTGTCATCCTTGATATCCCATTTTAATTTTGGCGTTTAGTTTCCAATTATACTTTGCATTCTAACTTAGGGGGAAGGGCATTCCTAAGGAAACAACAAAAATGAACCCTAATCCTCATTTGCCTTTTGTGCTAAAGTATTTGAGAAATGTTTATTTGAATTGGCGGTTTGGAGCTATTCTGCTCCTTCCATCGTTTATCATATAATCATACACAATCATTTCCCGAAACATCATTAAGGGGTGCATGTGGAGTTGGGCAGGAGGGATCCATTTCTTGTCATAATGATATTCATTTGCATCTTTTCTCAAGCTTTTATTTCAAGACTTTCTTTCCATGTAGTTGTGGTAGACTTTCTTGTTTCTCATATTTCCCCTTCCAAATTCTGTAGCAGTTTCATAATTTCTCTCTCTCTCTGTCTCTTTGTCTCTCTGTGTTTCTGAGTGAGTGTGTGTGTGTGTGTATGCATGTTTGTATGCTCATGCACGCTAATGGAATCTATTTGGCAATCTGGTAACACTTATAGACTCCTTAGAATAATGTTTCTAAGTCATAAAATATACAATATTACAAAAGAAGTCAATCACTTTCAAATAGCTATCAAATATGTATATATATATGTATGTATGCATATGTATATATCTATATCTATATAATATATATACACACACACAGATATTTAAAATAAATTCATAGACTTCACGTTAAGAATTTTGTTCTATGTAGAGGAAGCATGCCAACGCTGATGAAGTACTGAACTTGGAATTGGGAAGATCTGAATCTGAATACTACTTCAGACAATAGCTAGGTGACCCTAAGCAAATCACTTCACTTCTTTCAGGCTTAGTTTTGTTTGTTTGTTTCTTGTTATTTTTTTTTTTAGCTCTAAAATTTTCTTGATACTTTGATTGGTATTGCACTGAATAAATAGATTAATTTAGGTAGAATTGTCATTTTTATTTTGTTGGAATTGTCATTTTTATTTTGTTGGCTTGACCTACACATGAACAATTTTTTTTTCAGTTGTTTAGATCTGACTTTATTTGCATGAAAAGTGTTTTGTAGTTGTGTTCATATAGTTCTTGAGTTTGTCTTGGTAGGTAAACCCCCAAGTATTTTATATGGTCTACAGTTATTTTAAATGAAATTTCTCTTTCTATCTTTTACAGGATTTTATTGGTAACATATAGAAATGTTGATGATTTATTATGTATCCTGCAACTTTACTAAAGTTGGTACCATTGGTCAATTTAATTTAAAATAGGAAAGAAAAAAACCAAATTACTAGTATAAAAAATGGTTTCACCATGAACAAAGAGAAAATTAAGAATACTGTTAGAAGCTATTTTGCCCAATTATATGCCAATCAATTTGACAATCTACAAAAAATCTAAATTATACAGATTAACAGAAGAAAAAATGAAATACTTAAATAACTCAATCTTAGAAAAAGAAATTGAACAACAAACAGCTTCCTAAGGGGGAAAAACAAGCTTAATTTTTTCATCTCTAAAATAGAGATAATAGCACTAAACTACCTTCCAGAGTTATTGTGAAGATCAAATGAGATGTAAAATATTTTGTAAACCTTTAAACATTTTTTAACTGTTAGCAATTATTATTGCATTAAAAGTTAGGATGCTTCAATTCAGGATTTCATCAGTGTAGGTATTCTATCTTCCAATGCCTATCAAAATCCAAAAGTTGCCAGGGCTGAAAAAGTCAGCTTTTGGTCATTCTTATGAAAAGCCTCTCCTAATTTAGCTATGGTGGTCCCTGAATGTCAGGAATAAAACACATTCTTCACCTTACCCTGAAAGTATTTTCAAGTTTAGCAGGATATGTCAAAATCCATACTCCACTGACATAGTTTTCAAAAACCTAGGGCTACCTCCAACCCATAATGAGTCAACAAAAGATTTTAGCTGAGTATAATAATAGATGAGGAAGAAAAAGAGAAAACTCTTCTGTGCCATGCAATTAATTCAGAAAGGAAGCTAAAAGGAGCCTGAGATGATTTGGAGCTGTAGATGTGAATGTCAATGAGTCAAAGTAAGGAAATGCTTTTCTTTTTCAGATTTATAGTTGTAATGATAAAAAGAGAGTGTATGTGGCAATAATACAAATAGGAATTTAAAGAGCACAGAAATAATATCATGTACTTTCATATCTCATCAATATTTTTACCTTGTAAGGCTAACCATTTGCATAATTTACAAGTGTTATAATAAGCCCTTATTTTTATGAAATAAAAGCTATGTTTTAATTGTTTAATAATTTTAAAAACATAAGCCAGTTATACTTCACTATCAGTGTATAACTTGTGGGCAGTCCAGTTGTTCCACTGATATCCTTGTGATGTTAAGAGAAAATGGGACAGGACCCTAGGGGATAGTAAAACTTTAATAAATGCATTGTGTGATGACTAATTATGATAGACTTAGCTCTTCTCAGCAATGCAATGATCCAAGACAATTACAAAGGACTCATCATGGAAAATGTTATCCACATCCGCAGAACTATAGAGTCTGAATACAAATCAAAGCATACTGTTTTTACTTGTGTTTTTTTTATTTTTCATGTCTTTTTTTCCCTTTGGTTCTGATCTTCTTTCATAACGTGACTAATGTGGAGATATGTTTGACATGATCGTACCTGTATGTCTATATTAGATTGCTTGCTGTCTTGGGGAGGGGGGAGGGAAAGAAAGAAATGGAGGAAAATTTTGAACTCAAAATCTCACAAAAATGAATATTGAAAACTGTCTTTACATGTAACTGAAAAAAGAAATCAAATACTATTAAATGAACAAAATGCTTATTGTCTTGTGATAGGCATAAAGGAGGGCATGGACAAGAGTCTCAGAGGATGGACAGGCATAGATGGGTTGTACTCCTCATCATTGGAGGGAATACCCATATACATGATACCATGGATCCATATGAGCATGTTATTGTTGAACAAGCTCCTTTAGGGATGATCATTAGCATCATTTATAGGTCATCTAAGTATAGTTCTTTTCCTACTATGCCATACCCTGTTTGAGGATCTTTCTTATTTGTTATCATATTTATTCCTATATTTCTCCATTTTAATACTTTAATATATCCTTGAACTCATCATGTCAATGCTCTCATCAGTAGTATAGATTACTACATGTCCAAACTTTCTCATATCTTTCAGGAGAAACCATAGTGTGGGGCGTCTTTACAACCCAAAATCACAAATTGGAACCACAGGCAAGTGACCAGGGCAGGCATTGTGAAATAGGGACAGGTCTAGATCTCAGACTTGGGCTTAGGACCAGACCAAAAGGACAAGGAGTCCTAGCAAGTTAATATCATACAGGCAGATAGTCAGGATTAGGGGGCCAGGGTAGATTGGGAGCCTACATTAGGTAGAAAATGAACTTAAGCAAGAAATATGGGTTGCCCTAAGTTGCTGGCCCAGTCCAGGGAGAAGCATGGAATCTCCTAGAGGGGTTTTATTGAGCACTCAGCTTCTAAGCCTCTGACCACGGTTGGGCTAGGCTTGTACCAGCACTGTAGTCTAGAGTAGCTCAGACAAAGTTGTTGCCTTGTCTCAGGATTAGGCCAACAACACAGCATCTCCCATAGGTGCCCAATTCAAGACATAGCCCTCAAACTAGAAGCAGGGCAGGATCAGTATCCTAGGGTCTCCCAGAATAGATCATGGAATTAGTCCAGGGCCTAGAACAAGAACTGATTAGAAGCACACCCAGAGTAGGTTGGAAATTTATTTCTAACCTAGAGCAAGTATAGAGGGGCAGCCTAGCCACTTTCAACCTGCTGAGCCTTTCAGTTAGCTGAGAAGGGCTGGGGTGAACTAATATCCCCTGAAGTGTTACCTAAGGGCGAGTCTCCAGCTATATTCCCCAGTCACAAAGAGTGGTCTGGAACATGTACAGTCCAGGAGGGCAGCAACTAGACTATGCCCTTGATCTAACTGCACAGGGCTCACTAAAAAAATAGAATGCAGCACACTGGCTCAAACAGTGCTGAAGAATCCAATATTCAATACTGATGGAACGTAGTGGCAGGACTCCAGATAAGATGGTCTAGAATCATACAAGGCCATAATGGTTCCTCTAAAACATGTAGAGCTTGTTCCTAATACAAAGTACCAATCTGAGAAGTTAAACTGGAAGAACACATAAGCCAACCAAAACAAGAAGATATCATGACACTTAATTCAGATGAAGGGAATAATTCCAAAACATCTACAAGTAAAGCCTGCAAGATCAATTAGAATTTCCAATTAGAATAAGCAAGAGATGATACAAGAATTAATTTTTCAAAAGGGTTAAACATGAAGTTATACCCAGTATATAAGAGGAATCACAGAGGGATCACTAAAGAGTGGACTTTAGTGTTAGAAGATCTGAGTTCAGGTCTTGCCTCTCACATATACCGGTTATATATGCCTGGGTAAGTCACTTACCCTACAGGTTGCAGAGAAGTTTCTGATTTGAATTGGTAGAGGACATTCTTACAAGGAGCTACATAAACCAATAGAACCACAGATTTTTCCAAACATAAAAATCCACTTTAAATCTTTCCATTAACTATAGTTATGTCACTGACAATTTTTATCCTTCTGAAAATGTGGTGTTATATGAGTCACTGATACTTGGTATCATAAAGGAAATCCTGATTATCTTCCCATGCCCTGATTATTTCCTAAGACCAGTAAAGAAAAAGAGTCTCTGAAATATGTGACCATTTACTGTAAGGTAAAGACAATAACTAACTGCAGTGGATATAAAAATCAATTGTTTATTCATGTGGTCTGTATTCTGAGGCTTTTATTTATCCACTTAGCAGAAAGCTTGCAAATATGAGTTGTTCATTCTTTGTGTGCAAATATGTAATCTTGGCAACTTACTGGCAACTACTTTGAGTGAAGACATTTTAGAACAAAGTTCATGGCAATTACTGAATATAACCAAATATTAATTAAACTAGTCCTAGATTCCCCAAGTAATCACCATATTCCATTATGGAAGGGAATGGGCAGAGTGAGGCTATATATTAAAAAGACATACTCAAGTGAGGAAATTCAGGAACCAGAAAGAGGAAGCACTTCTGAGTGAGGTAAAAAGAGAAGTGATATTGGCATCAAAATATATTATAAGCCAGGTGGACAAAAAGCAGAGATAGAATAGGAGTCTGTGAAATAGATCACAAACTAGAATGGGCATGGATAGAGCAGGAATGGGAGATCTCAAAGTCATTAAAAATTCCTTGACTTCATAAAATGGGAAAACAGTCTAGGTCTTCTCACAACATATCTTCCCACAACAAATATCATATAAATGCCAAATCGCTATAAGATCTATATCTAAAAGACCATGCCACTTGTAAAATGAGTAGAATTAAAGGAAACAAGTTTAGAACTATGGCTAGGGAAAGAGTTCTTGACCAAATAAGGGAAACTATTTTGATTACATAACATTGAAAAGTTTTTGCCCACACCAAAATCAATGCAATTAGAATTTTTGAAGGGGACACAATTACGAGCTTTCCCTTATGGCCACTAAATTGTCAAAGATGAAATAAAAGGAAATTATAATTGTCAGAAAAGCATTGTTAGCAGAACTAAATTGGTATAACCATACTGGAATGTGATTTGGACTCTATCCAAAATGTTGCTAAACTGTACGTGTCCTCTGCCACTGTGGTACTACTAGGCACAGAATACAAAAAGGGAGAGAGGAAATCACCATATGTTTGAAAATATTTATAACATTTTTTGTTATTGCAGAAAAGAGTTGAAAATGATGTGGATATCCAGCAAATTAGGAATGACTGAACAAACTCTGGAACATGAATGTAATGGAATTGAATCATTCCTTAAGAAATGAGAGAAGGGATGGATATAAAGAAACCTTGGAGTACATGTATGAATTGATGATGTCAAATGAAGTGAGAAGAATCAAGAGAATGATGTATACAGTAACTACAATAACATAAAATAACTCTGAATGACTTAAGAACTCTTATACATGCAATGACCCACCATCATGACTCCAGACTGATGATGTAGCATGCTTCCTACCTCTTAGCAAAGAGGTGATAAGCTAGAGTTGTGGTATGAAACATACATTTTTAGATACAGCCAATTTAGATATTTGTTTTGCTTAACTATTCATATTTGTGAAAATGGAGGGCAGGAGGCATGAGGGAAAGGGTAGAGTGGTAGTTGTAGGGAAGGGGAAATGCGGAGTGGTGATAATGTTACCTAAAATAGGAAGAAAAAAAAGGAAAAGTATAGCTTTAGGGCTGGGCTTGATTCAGTCCAACACTACTGTCATTTAGGTTTGACGTTGTAACAAAATTAGAAATATGTAGGTCATTCAACAGTTAACAAAAACAGATTTACTTAGTCACATCAGGAGAAGGATACTCCTTAAGAAGAGGTATCAAGGACACCTTAAGAAGATTTAGCTTGAAAGCTCCATTTCCTGAGTTATCCATCATGATACACATCAACAACATGAGCCTTTATCTCCAACCCAGCCAAACCTTGAGGATGGTCTCAATATCTTTTTTGAAAAAAAAAATACCTAACATACCTTGCATGAGGATAGGTTAGAATATTTTTCCTATTATTTTCTACCTCTTGGTGGTAAGGTTCTTAAGATCATCTCAAGCAATGGTATCAAACTCAAATAGCCACCAGGGGCAGCATATTGACTAAGAAAACCACACATTGACATTATCTTGACTGCATTATATTTTTATTAATTTTATTAAACACTTTTCAATTACATTTTAATCTGGTTCAGGCAGTACAAGAGAGTTTACAGCAGCTAAGACTTCACAATCTCTATTCTAAAGGACTTTATACAACCTGTAATTTTAGGGTTGTTATTGCACGACCCTTACCTCCAATATTCAATAAGCCTGACATGGGTAGAAAGAGAAAAGGAAAAAAGTTAACTAAAAGAATAGAGTAAAACCAAGCCAAAACAAACTATTCAACAACTCCCTGAAGGATCTGGGAGATTCCTAAGAAGCATTGTGTCTCAGATTTAAATGTCTGGGTCTGTGAGGTGTTTGATCCTAAATCTTTGCATTAATTCACAATGAGTATCGCCATAGAAAAAAAACCACAGTCCATAGCACCAGAGACAACAGGACTAAAGTAAAATTAGTTGCTATTTCTCATAGTCACTGATCCTCTTAACAATACAAGGAGAATTGTCCTGTACCACAACCCACTTACTGTTCCCTGGTCCACCAGCTAGAACATCCTTCTTCATGCAAGTCTATGGAGAGGAAATATAAAATCTTTGCCCCATGAGACATCTCTGAAGGCCTGCTCTTCTTCTCTAGGTCCTTAGCTTTCTCAGCAGGTTGTAAGCCTCATCTCAACAACGGTTCTCTGAGAAGGAATTATACAATGATCCCTGGTTATTTTAGAGATAGCAATATGAAGGGATCAATCAATTTTACATTACAATAAACAATGGGATACAGCAAGTAAGCCTGTCTTTTGACATTGCAAAAGCAATCCATGTACATCTTGTAAGTGGTATTGCTGGTACCAGCTTGCTTTCCTGCCACTGATCTATCACTGAGAACCACTCTGATGCACTGCCACTGAGGCCCCAGGTCTCTTCTTGCTGCCCCAACCATCACCATGGGGAACTACATTTCTGCCAAGGTAAGCTGTTAACCCTGTGCTGGAGCAGGGACAGTTGCCACTCCTAGGATCTAAGCAAACTGCTCTTCTGGGATAGTGTAATAGTTAACCTGAACTATTACTGAGCTGCAACTACTCAGACCTGCATCACTATGGCAGGTCTGACTCTGCCTCCTCATGAAAAAGGTAGCTGTGGGCCTGGATTGCCAGTGCCTGCCTGAGTTAGGTTGGAATGCTGTGGGTGCTGAAACTATGACTCTTTTGGAGGAACCCTCCCCCCAAAAAACCCCAAACACCAAGAAGCAGCAAATGCAAACCTCTACATTATTGCAGGTCCTCTATTCCCCACGTGTAAGCATCAATCACTTCTAAGAAAGTTGGGGAAATGCTCCTGTAACCTGAGTTTTATTCACCTAAAGGGTGTCTCGCTCATAATTCCAGAGAGAAAGTTATAATTCATAATTTTAAGATGAGAGTAGAAACTTTTAAAAATTGAAGCAGCACTCTGACCTATTCTGAGGTACTTTAAAGGGAGTGCAATTGGCAAGTTTGTTCATATCCCCAATGCCAGAAATGTCTATGGGCTTCTGGGGAAAGTTATCATTGTCCTTTCAAATGTCTTTCCCACTGATTTGAACCAAAGGATCAATAAAATCTATATTTCAAAATTGTGGTCAAATTCCAAATTAAAAAACAAACGGCTCAGTTACTTTGTTTTGGTCGTTAGACAATCTTAAAATCCTAAGGGTCTTCCACGGTTTTCATTCTCTCACTGTTGGAGTCCCTCATATCACTCCTCAATGTCTGGCTAAATGAATATCCAATTATAGGACTGGAGTATGCTTTTTCAGCTGCATTGTATATGACTCCCTTGAATCTTGTAATGCATTTTCAGAAGGCCTGAAGGTCTAGGTGTACCCTGGGTGCACCCTGAGGCACCTGGGTGATAACAACCTTCAGCAAAAAGAAGGCATCCAATACCAAGGCTAAGACCATTAGTTCTTCTGACTTTATTTTTTATAAATGAAGTGGAAATCACTTTCTCCATTCCAAAAGATTCAATCCCTTCAGGCTTCTTTGAAAGTAAACTGAATTTTAAAGACATCCCTTAGTAGAACTTGGTGAAGGTTTAAATTGGCTCTTCACAAGGAACAGTTGCCATGACTCTAGGGAGGCATCACCAAAACAACAACAGAAGTTAATGGAAGCACCCTCTTCTGCAATGCTCATGCCCCAACAAACTCATTATATTATAACCCCAAAAGACTACACCCATAGTTCTGGACCGAGTCTCACTCAGACCAATCTCCAGGTGTTTTAAGTTCACTTGTAGGAAGAAAGAAAAAAAAACTCAAGTCATTCAAGTCAATAAAAGGAGATTTATTTAGCCATTGCAAAAGATGGAAATTTCACAAGCATAGGCAATGAGTTTATTTCAAGTTGATTCAGTTGAGCAAATCTCCCTTAGACCTATCAAGAACCTGAGAGCCCATGATACTCCTAGTAACTGCCTTGTACCCAAATTATAAGGAAGTGACATCAATAGCCTGAAACTTTCATTCAATGAGCCAACAAAGACATGAAGACTGTATCAATGCCTTTTAAGGAAAATTGAACCTAACTTGGGGAAGAAGGGGTAGGGTAACTGTTCCTACCAGAGCATCAGATTTCATAAAAATACATAAAAGTAATTTTATTCTACTTGGGAAAGCTTTTATAAAAATGAATAATACATAAAGTGAAAAATTTTATAAAATGTATAAAAAGCAAAAGGAGATTCACATGGGGACACAGACAGGCAAGGTTCAATTCAATTCAATCAAATTCAAGCAGGATAAGTAGAAATATATCAAGAGAGCACATAACTACTATTCATGAGTTCAGTCTTTCAGGTGTCTATGAACTGTATCCTAAGGTATTAAAAGAAGGGGTAAAAATGATAGTGCCTGTAACATAGCAACATAACACTTAATAATCTCTCTCTCTCTCTCTCTCTCTCTCTTTCTCTCTCTGTATATATATGCACACACATATGTATATATACACATATATATTATATACATACACACATACACACTTCTTATTTCATTCTTGGTTTTCATTATCTTAAACAATTCTGAAATTATTACAGCAACAAAAAAAAAACACATAGTTAAGTAAAGACTGCTGTTTGCAAATTATGTATACCAATGACTTTGACTTGTATTCAGATGGTACAAAGGGAAAGGGGCAGCTAGGTGGCAGCAGCTAGAGTGCAAAGCCTGGCAGAAGACTCATTTTCCTGAGTTCAATTCTAGTCTCAGATACCTATAAGCTATGTGACCCTAAGCAAATAACCTCTGTAAATGACTCTGCTTGCCTCAGTTTCCTCACCTATAAAATGAGCTGGAGATGGAAATGGTAAACTGCTCCAATATCTCTGCTAAGAAAACTCCAAATAAAGTCTCAAAGAGTCAAACATGACTGAAAACAACTGAGCAACACAAGCAGAAAAAAGTTCAGAAGTGGAATTCTAGGAATACTTTAAATCTCCCTCTGATGCTTACTGCTAGTGTGATATTGCAGATCACACATAAAATGAGGTGGTTGGACTAAAAGGTCTCTAGACTCCTCTAGAACAGCTCTAAATCTATGATCCTATAATTCTTGATAATATTCTAGAACAGGGAAATCAAACACACAACCTGAGGGCCACCAGATCAAAATATAATTGGAAAATATTTAACAAAATAAATAAAAATATAATAAACATATATAATATTACAGTTAAAAATACAATAAACATATATAATATTACATTTAAATAAAAATATAATAAACGTATATAATATTACACTTGCAGAGATCTTTACGTATGGATTAGTGGCCTCCATTTCTATTTGAGTTTGACACCACTGTTCTAGATCATATTATTAAAGAGATATTTTATGAATATCTAGAGAAGGAAGTAGTGATTACAAATAGTCAATACAGCTGATTTGTTGATGTGTTCTTGCAGGAAGATGAGCTTCTGAAGACAAATAATGATGTCTAGGAGAGCAGACTGTTGGGAAATAATATCCTTCTAGTCATTCAGCTTCTTCACCTAGTATCTTTGTTTTCACTCATTTCACCTATCTAAGCAGTCGCAATATATTGCTCATTCTATGTCCATAAAATATCTTGCAAAATCACATCAGCTCTGAAACTCACAACTCCTCCAAAGCCCCTGCCTCTGGTGCTGGTTCCTCCCTCCCTCTGACTGGAGAGGGCAGAGGGTGGATGTTGGAGTTTATAAATGAGGATGTTCTAAAATATAGATGGTGAACTAAGAAAGCATAATAGATGCAAATACCATGTCAATACAAATATAACATTCATTCTAAAGGAGAAATAATAATGAGATAGTATCAATCATAGAATTTCTGGAAGAGGTAAATTTCAAGCTGGGATTTGGAGAAAATAAGTAACCTAAACTGAATGTGGGAATGGGTAGAATGAAGTGGTATGCAGACCTGAAGGGCAGGAGGACATCATCAGATTTAATTAAACAGGAAAGAGATTATATGACTAGAGATTTATTATATAATATGATAGACATATTTTACTAGTAATAGATTTCTCTTAGAGGTAGTTAGACATAGTGGATAGAGTACAAGGCTGGGTATCAGGATGACCTAAGTTCAATTCTCATTGTATTTTTTTTTCAGTTGTATCTGACTCTTCATGACTCCATTTTGGGGTTTTCTTGGTAAAGATACTAGAGGGGTTTGTCATTTTCTTCTCCAGCTCATTTTTACAGATGAGGAACTAAGACAAACAGGGTAAAGTGACCTGCTCATGGCCACATAGCTAGGAAGTATCTGAGGTGGGATTCCAATTTATAAAGATGAGTCTTGATTTCTAGACTATTGCTCTAGCCACGGAGCCACCTAACTGCCTACTATGTGCCAGGCATTGTGGTAGATGATAGAACTACAAAGAAAAAAATGTTCCCTTCCCTTGCTGAGTTTCTTTTCTTTCTTTCTTCTTTCTTTTTCTTTTTGTTCCTTTTTTGTGTAGGAAGGGAATGGTGGGGAACTGAGAGTAGCTGTGTGACCCCGACAAAATCACTTTAACATTTATTGGCTTTATTACCTAAGTTAGAGACAGATGTTAATCTGTAATAGTGGACAGAATTCTCATACTGGGAGTTCCCTACATTTATAAATTCACAGATTCTTCACTTTAGAGCATGTATTAAGTCACTATTTCTCAAAAAAAAAAATGAGAAGGCTTAGTTACTGAAGAAATGCAGCATTTTCTCTATGGGCAGATCATGTGGTGAAGTTTTTTTCTTAAAGGATACCAGAGATGACCCAAAATGGAGAGTTGGAGTACTTAGTAGGCAATTACTCACTCTTTGTACTTATAAGAAGAGCATTTTGTTCTGCATTCCAAAGTACCAGATTCTATTTTCTTGCCACTGGATTGGGAGTGATTTCCTTTTCCCCTCATTCTGAAATCCTGACTCTGGGAAAACCAATTGGTGTTTCCCTTCTGTCAGTTTCACCTATTAGTGACTTGGGAGTGTGTTTTATTGCTAAATAAACTGGCATGGTATAACATAGAGAATTATATCCTTCTGCTTCATACTTCCTTTTTCTTATTTTTGACTATTCAACTTTAACCTTTTTATTGGCAGCATTTTAAAATTAACAGACCTCTGGGTGTGGCTTTTGAAATGAGCATACCTCTTTAAGTATCTTGCATTGCTTGGATCATAAATGACAAAATCACAGAATCTGAGAGCTGGAAAGGAATTTGGTGGCCATACAGTCCTACCCCTTTGCCAAAAGAATCTCACATGTCTATATATAAACTATATAAAAACATTTTTCTCGTCCTTATAATTAAAAATACTCTGTAAGAATCAATCCATCATGTTTATATTAAAGAATTCCCCATCCTCACCCACAAATCACCAAGTGATTGCTAAAAATAGAGTATTGATGTGGAAATTTAAAGTACTTTGTAGTTTAACTGATTTTGCCTCACAGTTTTTCACATGTGTGTACACATACATACATATTCATACATGTATAGCTACATGCAAGCATAACATTTAAATGTATAGATATCCTTATATGTATACATATACATATGTGTGTGTCTCTTTATATATGTATATATACATCTGAATTTTCTTTGGTCTTTATTATTACCATAAGTGTGTCACCTAATTTGAAACAGACTTGCTGCTGTTTTCAACTATAATAGGTTTGTGGGTGAAATATATGAGATAGAAATGACTGTACAAAATGTGAAATTCTAATGCTAGACATTCCGACGAGGCCATTGCAGACAGGAATGTGGGTTTGTCTGGACAGGAATTATAAACCTAGGAGTACTTTACGGTAATAACCACAGTATGTGCATCCTGCATTCAGAATTTTATTTTTTAATTTCTGTGCAATAGGCCATTTGAAGAAGAGTAGAGTTGGTGGCTTTTAGAATTATGAATTCAACATGCCCAAGCACAGAGCTGCTCAGTGTGTGGTTGAAGACCATCAAGTCACCAGCACAGCTGAGAATATGGCCCCTATTTATTATCCATCTCCCAGGCTAATCCTCATAGCTGGCATAGCTTGGCAGTTGGGGAGGGAATGGGAAATAAGGGAGAGTGTACATGCACAGCAGTTTGTGAAATATTAAGATTCTAGAAGCAGGATTCGCATATGCTGAAATGCATAGCAGTTAAGTTGCCCTAAGTTTGTCATTCCTGCCCATGCTAACTCACATTCCTATCTGTACAGGTCTAGTTGGAATGTAGAATATCAGGAGCCCTGAAGGCAGAAGCAGTGGGCATTGACAGAAGGTTGGCCTCTGCATGCATTCAATATGGTAGAAATTCCAGATCACAGATTCGTCTTTTTAGTTACATGAATACATTAAATGTCAGAAGACACAGTTTGTCTTAAATAAGGACAAACTAACTTAAGAAAAGAAATTAAAGTAATGAAACCTTGGGGCTGTCATAAAGAGAATGAAATTCTACTGGGCAAAATGCCTGGAGATGGGAGTGAAGGGTGGAAAATGACAAGATTTTAAGTCCTGTCAAAATGTAAGATGAAAAAAAGTAACATTAAAATGATCAAAGGATGGGAATGGAAAAGAGGTCTTTAACTGCCTCCTCCTCTGCCACTGACAGTGTACAGTACCAGCTTTTAGGAAGACTAAAAATAAATAACACTGAGGGTATTTAGATGGTCATGTGGACAAACTTGACTCTGTTTAGAATGTGAGACCCCCACCCAATGAAGGAATTTAAGACTCTTAACTAGAACACACAAGACAGCAAACACGATGGCTTAGGGTAAATTGAAAGCCAAGTGTCCTCCAATATTTTTTCATGCAATTAAAGGACTTTCTTAGAGTGTGTCAGTCTAAGGAGTGATGTGACTAATAGGAAAGACACAGCTCAACACAGCAGTCAAGGTATGTGGCCAGCTAAATATCCCCTCCTTTCTCCAACACCAGAGGAGTGGCTGGGTTCCAATTTCAACTCAGGAGACCAGGTTGAGTTAAAGGATTTGATTCTGTCTTTAGTTCTCTTTGGTCTCACAGGATGGAAAGGTTTCTATGGTAATCTTGGATGTTAAATGGGCTTTAAGTTAGTCTTGTAGGTTTAGTTTAATCTAGATCCCTATGTAACTGGCTTGAAGGGAAATCAAGCCATTACCAGGAAAAAACAAAAAACAAAAAACTAGGCTCCTTATGAATCAGAAAAAGGCAACCACTTTACACCCTCAAATGAATCATCACCAACCTCCAAGTCTCTCTCATTCTAGATCAACCTGGAGTTATATATATTTCTTAGATTCTCTATTCTTTTGATGCATCAAATGGAATTCTGACTCGTAGTATACCAGAACAAAGCCAAACGAATATCCTGCTCAAGGAAGCATATGTTAATGTAATTCAAGGGTATGATGGTAGTAGAAGCAATTGATTCAAGTCTCCACTGTGGGAAGTGGAACAGAGGAGAATAGAAATGCTACTGATTACCTAGTACAGAGTACTATGGAAATCCAACCACTGGAAGTTGATGGACTATAGAGTAGTGGATTAGGGTACAGAATATATTTATCCTGTCCATATCATGGGGGTTAGGAACACAGCACCCCTCCCCCAGTAATCTGGAAAATCTTCATGAAAAACTTTGGCCCTCCCTTTGTACCAGAGGAGAAGTCTGAATTTTTTCTTTTTCTTTTATGGGGTACTTATAGTACCTTACTGTAAAATGTGGGTTATGTATTTGATCATAGACTATATGTAGGTCAATGTTAAGTAAAAATTCTTTTTTGTGTGTCATCTGCTGGCCTTCATGTGTCATCTAAGACTTCCATAAAACTCCCCCAAAATTCCCATTTAATTTTTTATGCTGACCCACAATATATTGAAAATGCAATGGGGAAAGTTTCAATGCGGAAAGGATAACTGTATAAGGTTTAAGCAACACAGACCATAGGAAAGCATTAATGTAAAAAAAATGGATGTTTTAAATCACCCATCAATTTGAAATACCTCATTTTATAGATTGGTCAATCCAATCCAAATTGCAAAGATCTGGACATCTGTGTCTACTGAATTCTCCTTGATTTCCTATTACCGTATTAATAGAGAAAGAAGCAAACTAAGGCCATGCCATTTGGAGATAGACCATATTACTAAAATGAGTTCTTATTGAAAGGATATCTGTCTATTTATCTATCTATCTATCTATCTATCTATCTATCTATCTATCTATCTATCATCATCATCTACCAAATTTGTCCACACAAATACGCACATACATGTGCTTCATATGTATATACACACAAATTATACATGTGCATTATTCTTACTTGACCAGACTTGCAATTTCATTGGTACAGGAAACTCCCAGTGAGGAGATTCTTTCTACCAAATGCAGATTAGCTCTTCCACAATTTATAATTTTAGAGAGTTGCCTGGAAGCACTAAGCAGTTAGTAGATTTGCCAACGTAACATAATCAATATATGTCAGTTAAGACTTGAATGCAGGTCATGACCCCAAGGTCTGTTGTCTATCTCCTTCACCATACTGCATCTGTGTATTTTCATATGTTGTATGTGAATTCATCTATATGTATATAATATGAATATACACATATAAATATAATAAAATTTGTTTCCCATATTATGGTTCATAATTTATCTATGTATTATATAGCAATATATTAGATATATTATGTACGTATATCTATATATGTTATATATGGGCATGTCATATACAGTATATATGTGTATATCCACATATGTATCATTGTTACTCAGTCGTTTCAGTTGTGTCCAACTTTCATGACCTTATTTAGGGTTTTCCTTCTCCAGCTCATTTTACAAATGAGGAAAGTGAGACAAACTGGGTTAAATGACTTGCCTATGTGAGTATCTGAGGCCAGATTTGAACTCAGGAGGATGAGACTTCCTGACTCCAGGCCCAATATTTCATTCACTGTGCCACTTAGTTGAACCATTTATGTATGTGTAATTAGAGACTGAAGAGGGCTTCCAGTATAATGCCCTTATTTTGCACATGAGGAAGCAGAGACCCAGATATGGGACAAGTGACTTGAAGAAAGCTAAAAAAAGTAATAACAAAGTGTGTATGTGTATGTTTGTCCTTCACTGCTGTAGAAGACCATGGCATCAGAGAAATAATGACATGACTTGCACTTGTCTTTGTTTTGAGTGAGGGAGGGCTGTGCAGGTCACCAGCCTCACTTCTCCTCCAGAGCCATCTGAATCCAGTGACCAGATATTCATAAAGATGACAGGAGATGACCCAGGATGAGACAGTTGGGGTTAAGTGACTTGCCCAAGGTCACACAGCTAGTGAGTGTCAAGTGTCTGAGGTGAGATTTGAACTCAGGTCCTCCTGACTCCTGCACTGGTGCTCTATCCACTGCATCACCTAGCTGCCCCAATAAGAAAGTAGGGAAAATTCAAATGGCAAACAAACATAATAAATTGTGTTTTTCACTTCTAAAGACAACACTAATATAGAAATGCCAATCAGGATCATAGAATTAGAACTCAAAGCTAGCTTAGAAGTCATCTAGTGTAATACCCCTCCTATCCCATTTTACGGACAAGGAAATCAAGGCCCAGAGTGGTAGAGTGATTCACCCAAAGTCACAAAGCAGTACATGGTGGAGCTGGGATTTAAGAAGAGGTTTTTGATGCTGAATCCATTGCCCTTTCTACAACACCATACTCTAGCTCCCATCCTTTATTGAAAGCAGTCCTTTGCACAGCTCCATAGCTTGTAAATGCAATAGGACCACCCACCATGCTTGGCTCCTTCCAGTGCTTGCTTTTCCAAACTGTGATACCAAAGTCTACCAAAGCTGCTTCGCACCTGGGGATTGCCTTGTGGGGAAGCTGTTGTTGCTACTTATATTGCTGCTTTGAAGACTGGGTTTAAGATGTGTCTATGGTACTGACAGGCTGATTATAGGGTCTACCCAGGTTTTATACAAACCAGATTTTGGGGGAAAGAATAGCCTATATTTAAATGAATGTGGAACCAATATACTTTGAATCCATGAGACATGAGGCTTAAATGTTTGTGAATAACTGAAAATTAATATTATACAGAGAGCAATGAAGAGATACATGGAAAAAAATAGGTGCATGGAAAGCTGCAATATAATGTTTTCTAAAGCAGGAGTGAAGGAGGTGAACACATAAGTGTATGACAGAAAAAGAAGATGGTAACGTGATGGCACTGGATGACAGATGGACAGTACCAACTGTTTCATGAGTATCCTGGAGATATGAGGAGAGATGAAAGAAGGTTTGTGTAAGGAGGACTATTACAGTAAACTTATGGGAGGATATGGACAAGAGTTCCACTGCATGGGTGTAGATGAGTTGTGATTGACATAATTGGAGGAAAGATGAATATCAATGAAATCACAGATGCATTTGTATATTTGAGTTCAGTATAAGAAACATGGATCCTGACTCTGACGTTGAGTAAGTGCCTCTTCGGGGCTATGTAACATCCTTCTGTTCAGATTCACTGAACAGTAGAGGCATAGCCAATACCTGAAAGAAAAACTTATCTCTTTCAGCCCCTGAAACAGATTGCTGACTGTTTTCACCCATAGTTCTTCCTGATTGAAGCATACTAATTTTCACTTGCTAGGGTGGAGGAAGGGAAGAAAAAAAGAAATTTACGTGATAATTTTATTATATATTTAAAAAGAATAGTAAGTGGTACATAATAGATTTGCAGTTTCATGTGCAATCCACTTTTTTTATTATTATACTGTGCTATGGAAATGCTTGTTTTTTTCCACTAATTAAAATAAATTAAAAATTAGAAAAAGAGAAACTTGTCTTGATCTTGCATAGTTGCCAGTATCTTCCATCACAATTACTTTGCATTTTTTTCTACTTAATATTTCCTTGCTGGGAAATATTTTAGATCTTAGAGGGGGGGTGATGGCAAAAGTAGGATCTTTTGCTGTTTTTGTTTTAGTATGATCAAATGCCTCTGATTGAATAATGTGATTAAAGAAGATCTTCCCCACCCACTAACAAGCCTGGGAAGATTTGTAGGAAGGCCCTTACCTTTTGTTAATAAGATACTGGTTCTCAAGGGTTGTGATGCCCTCTGGCTCAGAAAAGTATATAAAGGCTCTGAGGTGCAATTTTACTTTGGGCTTTGGGGCTTAGCTTTAGAAGAAGCTTTGTGTATCAGATGAGACTCTGGGAAGCCACTGAGCAGCACCTTCTCCCTTTTCCCCCCAACACAGCATATTTTATTTTGTACTTATATATTATGGTTATCTTTGTGTATTGTTCTCAGTCTAGACTAGACTATCTATAAGGATATGTATTCCCTGTTCCAGTTCTCTCTGTAATTGAATGAGTGAATGAAAAAGCATTTGTAAAATGCTTATTATGTGTCCAGCACTGTTAATTGCTTAAGGATACAAATACAAAAATTAAGACAGTCCTAACGGCAAGGATCTTATATTCTAATGGCATAGATAATACAGGTAGGGCATTCTGGTTAGGAAAGGTAGAGATGGTGGTGACTGGGACCATAAGGGAATAAACTTTTACCTCTTTTCCAGGAACAAAAGTAGAGTGGAACTGATCATGTTTCACAATTCTAGAAGTAGACAGGATTAGGGGGAGGATGCGGAAAGGATTATAAATGCCCCAGCAAGGATGTTGTAGAAGAGAAGTCAAGAGATTCGGGAATGAAATGAAACATGAATGTTAGGGATTTTCTGAAATAGTGGTCCTGGAAAGGCAGTTGTCAATCAGAACCAAGCATCTGTAGTTTCAAAGACGATGTAGTGATACAGATAGCAAACCTACTAAAACCTGATAAAAATTTTTGAAGAATTCTGTGGCTAAAATGTGTTTGATTTTGATAAAGCTGGTACCAAGTCTCTCTAAATTTAGCTTGTTTAAATGTGCTGGACAAAAGTAGAGTTCTAAGCCTTTTCATCTTTATACAATGACATTGAGTTTACACTTTAAAGATAGCCCTTGAGAATACAGAACCACCTCCAGGTCATGCTGAACCATCAGAAGAACATTAGGAGATCATAAATTTACAGCTGGAAAGGACCTTAAATGTCATTTAAGTCAACCCCCTCATTTTACAGATATGGAAACCGTAGACTTAGGTTAATTGACTTGCCAAGGTCAACCAGGTGGTAAGTATCAATAATCAGGTTAGAACTCTGACTCAAAATACAACACTCTTTCCACTGAAAAAAAGGGCTATTAAGACTTTTAGACTCCTTTAATGAATACAATTGAATGTTTCCACTCCAAAATGCTTTTAACTTTTTGATAACAGAGGGGTAAAAGTGCTACATAAAGAATTGAGTTATTCTATTATCTTTCCAGGTTGTTGTAAATGTACAAAATTGGTGGCTGATTACAAAATACATTTTTGTTCTTGATTTAGCCAATACCGAATAATGAATACTATATCTTCATCTCTACATGGTACATATGCATACAAATACATACTTTTTCATATCCCTTAGTAGTTAGCATTCACCAGCATACAATTTTTGACCTAAGTACATATATTTTCAAATTATAGTGTTTAAAATAACCCTTCTCTCATTCAAGAGAAAATTATGTTGCTTCTACTAGCTATTTCTGAGGCCACATTTTCCCTCTATTTTAGCAGCATGAAAATAAAGCATTCTACCTTTTCTGAGCTGAAAGAATACTTTCCTGTAAAGTCATAAAGCTCCTGTATTAATAGAATCTCAAACATTCCATAGTGGTGGCTCACTATGCTGAAATGTGAGTTGAGAAAGTTCACATTGATCTAAGCTGTTTGCCTTGATTTTCTGTGAGGGATACTGAACAATGGGCCACAGTTCAATTCATGAAGCTGTGATCTAGGTAGAGAACCACAGTGAGGTTAGTTGGCAACTTTTGGAATGTCAGTAAGACAGGGTAAAGGGTTGTTCTTGACTTAAAAAAAAACTGGCTGAACAGAACTGGTCTATTGAGTTTTAAAAAGTGGTCTTAGTAGCCTTCAGGCAGGATTCAAAGGAATGGACTTATACTCACAGAAAGAGCTGCAGATATGTACTGGCATACAGGGAAAGGGAAGGAGATAGAGAGGTAGACAATATGAGGCCAAAAGAGGGACAGATAGAAATATAGAATTATCTAGAATAAAAATAAGAGGTTTCATCCAGTAGCCTGGTTAAGCAAATTACCAAACAGCAAAGTAACATCTTGAAAGAGCTACTGTCTTGCCTTTATGGTTTGGGAATGAGTAAGAGGGAGGATTTGGAGAAATGAGAGTAATGTTAAAAAAAAATACTGAAACATCAATTAAACATTTTTTTAAAAAATCATGTTTTTCCAGAAGTGATGAAGTATTTGGAATCAGGGAACCTGGTTTCAGACCCTTGCTCCCTTTACTGACTATGTGAGTTTGGGCAAGTTATTTCCACTCTCAGTCTCTGCTTCCTCATTTATAAAATGAGGGGGTTGAACTAGATAAAATAGAAGGTATCTTTCAGGTCTAAATTTAGGATCCTGTGTCTAATAACTCTAAAATTTCCCAGTGGGCAAAAAGTAAGCTTATGAATTTTTTCTTAAAATGTAGAAATCCCCTAATCACATAAGAAATTTAGGTAGCATAGTGCCTACTGTATCAGTGATACTAAGTCACAGACCTAGAATCAGGAAGACATGAGTTCAAGTCCAGTCTCAGATATTATTAGCTATATGACCTTTGACAAGTCACTTCAACCTCTGTTTGCTTCAGTTTCCTCATCTGTAAAATGGGATCATAACATGCCTCCCAGGGTTGTTGTGACAAATGAGACAATTGTAAAGTGTGCTAAGGCATAGTGCCTGGTGCATAGTAAGCAGCATAGAAATGTTTGCTATTAAATTATCTCAAGCAAAAATTGAGATGTGTATATAAGTTAAATAAATTAAAGGATATATATGACTTCAAAGGGAAATGGTAAGGTCACAAAATAAAACTGAGAGAGAATAGTTGGGCAATTTCAGTGTTGTACCAGGTATTTTTGAAATATTAACCAGAAGTCACCCTTGCATTGGGTATATACTCCATGGAGGATTTATAGAAAGATTGTAGAATTTAGAGATGAAAAGGATCTTAGTTAACTTTAGTTCAAACTTCTTACTGAAACTGAAAGCCAGAAGGATGTAGTGAATTACCCAAGGTCACACAGATAGTAAATAGAGGCAGTTTGAAGCAATGTGTGTCAGACCTGGAGTCAGGAAGCTATCAGTCCAAATCACATCTTCCTATGAGCGATTGTATTGATAAAGTATTTTTGCTTATTGTTCATGTAATTTTGCTTCTTAATGGGAAGATCTGTCCCATTCATTAATAGGTCTATGTGACCTGCCTGGGTCACATGGAAGTCTGAGTCACATAAAGTCTGTGGTGGGAGGAGCTTGCTGAATGGGTGGAACAGGAAGAGGCGGAGCTAGAGCAGAGCAGAAGTTAGAGAGCAGTCAGAGCTGGGAAGGATGAAGGCAAGCGGACAGCTGGCAGTGAGTGAGAGAAGGGCATTTTGTTTAAGGGAGCTGGTTTATGGGAAGCTTATCAGAGGGAAGGCTTGGGGCTGGGGTTGACCCCTGCATTGTTAATGTGCATACATTTCTTTGTTACTATGATGGATTTGGCTTTCTGCTGTCTGAAAAAATGTTTTGGTTCCATCTTCCATGTGGAGAGTCTATTTCACAATTCAGAATTGCGCGGGGATATTCATGGCTGCCCTAGGCGCTGTGAATATGGCGTTGGCGCCACAGCAACTCACTTAAATGCTTTGAGCCTCAGTTTCTTTATCTTGAACATGAGAATACGTGAAGTATCTACCTCACAGGGTTGTTATGGAGCTCAAATAAGATAATGTTTGTTAAGTGCTGGGAAAACTTTAAGACACTTACATAAATATCCATTTTTATTATGAAACAGAACTGAGGTTTAAACCCAGATATAATGACTCCAAAAAATCACTCAGGATGAGAAGGTGTAATCACCAAGGTTGTTGAATAAAGTTGTTCATTTTACAGATTAGGAAACAAGCTCAAAGAGGTAAATGGATCACAGATCCATTGAAGTATGAAAATATTGACAATGGCATAAATTTAAATAGACAGTCAACTTCTGCCATGAACTTTATAGTTAACCTAGATATTGATCTTTCTTTACATGAGAGGGAGCAATGACTGTGCAGGTGAGTTTGTCATAGCATTGATCAGTGGTTTGCAATAGCATATGCTCACCTCACTAGACATTCTAACCCATTATATTTGTCTCTGTAAAAGTCTTCTCAGAATTTAGTGTCACCTTCAAAAAACTTTCTAAAGTTCCACATTTTTTAATTAGTTTTTAGGTTTTCAGATTTTGGTGCAAAAGTAGGTTTTTTAAAATATCATTGACACACAGCTTCAGAACTCTTGGCAATGAAGTGAGCAAATATGATTTTAGAGATACTAACAGTGAAGCACCTGTGTTTCACATGCCATGCTCATCAGAGAAGGGGTGGACTATACATGCAGAAAGAGTATTGCATTTTTCAGAAATGAACAGTGTTGATTTGTTTTTCTTGACTAAGGTTATTCATTATTAGGAAAGATTGGGGTATAGGGGTTAAGTAACAGGAAAATCATCCAGAAATGATAGCGATTTTTAAAATATCAATTAGCATGAAAAAATAAATGATTGATCTACTTTTTTTTCCAGAAACCTATAGGCAAAGTGCTCTTCCTTCCTTATTGAAGTTCTCACCACAATGGTGATGAAGATGATGGTGATAATAGCATTTATATAATGATTTGAGTTTTTCAAGGCACTTTGCAAATATTGTTTCATCTTATCCTCACAAAAACTCTGGGAAGGAGGTGTTATTATTATCTCCACTTTACAGATTAGGAAACTGAGGCAGGCAGAATACGTGAATTGAGACAGGGTCATAGAGCCAAATTGTATTTGAACTCAGGCTTTCCTGGCACCTAGCATTATATTTATTGTACTAACCACCGTGTTCTATTATGTGCTTCTCTATGTACAATACCTCCACAGACAAGAAATACAATATATAACCTTTTAAAACACAGTATAGCCACTGTTTTAAATGAACAATTTGGGGTGCCAATCAAAGTGATCCCCTATAGAGTTGTATCACATTCAAAAATATAGCATTGTCTTTCTCTATTTCCCCTCTCTCTCTGAATCAGAATTTGAGATAAGCTTCTTGATAGATCAACCAGGAAAATCAAATGAGTCAAGTGAATTATAGAGAGCAAATCTTTCTATTTCAACTCTCAGACTGATGGAATGTTAGGATTTGACAGAGGCTTCAGCAGATGGTTATCAGTTTATTCAGGCAAATGAAAAATCTTCTGACTACTTTGCATACTTTGCAGCTGTCTTTAAAGTTTAACAGAGTTTTGCAGGGAGACTTTAAACACATGATGTGGCCAGTTCCCATTACCTATCCCAAACAATTTTCACTAGAATAAAGTAAACTTCAGGAATACCCTGTCTTAACTCTTGGTTGCTGAGATCAGGTTTTATTAGAGAACAGTTCATTGCTCTGTCTTTCCAATCTCCTATAAGATTCAGAAATCCTGATTGGGATCTAGAAGGCCCTGGGGTGGGCAACATATAGTTGTGGGTGCATTTGAATGAGTATTTTCAGGTTGTTTTCACAGACTGTTTTACACAGAAGAAGCAGCCTAACCTGTAGTCAGGGAGACTGGGTTCAAGTGAAGTATTCATAAGGTGTGGAAATTGTCAAAGATACTCAATTGTTGAGTCAGTGTCATCAGGAAATTCATATTCAAGACTTAACTCACAGATGAGTTTCATTTCCATTGTTGAAGACAGTTTCACACATATATGATCACAGAACAGGAGCCCACTTTCCTTACTCCTTCACTCCTCCAAGTCTCATCATATTACTTCTACATAAAAAAGAGGGCAAAGGATTAAGTTCATTATGTTGGGATGACATAAAAAAAGAATAGGTGAAAAAGAAGGGTGCCCTGGGATAAGGTGGAAGGGAAAGGAAGAATTGGGAAAATTATTCCAAAAAAGTGGTATGAAAGGAAGAACTTTTACAGTGGAAGGGAAAATGGGAGGGGGTGATGCTGAACCTCACATCTAAATTGAGTCTAAAAGGGAAATTATATACATATGTGTGTATATATGTGTGCATATAAGTGTGTGCATGTATACACACAGATATACACATACATATACATGTTTATATATGCTATGTATGTATATGTATAAATAAGCACACACATACACATACTCAATTGAAAAAAGAAATCAATCTTACCAAACTGGGAAGTAGGAGAGGAAGGAGATAAGGGAAAGTTGGGGGTGGGGGAGGGAGGACAGATAAAAGATGAGAATCAAAAGCAAAACAGACTTTAGACAAGGGACAAGTAAAAAGAGACAGAAAAAGAATAAACAGAAAAAAACAGGCAAGACAGAAATACGCATTAATTATAATTTTGAAAATGAGAATGGGGTGGACTCTCCCATAAAATGGAAGAAAATAGTAGAATGAATTTGATTTCAATATACTGTTTATAAGAAACATCTAAAACAGAGAGACACATACAGTTAAAATAGGGGGCTGGAGCAGAATACATTGTGCTTTGACTGAAGCAGAGAGGAAGGAATAGAAATCATAATCTTAGACAAAGCAAAATAAAAATGTATATAATTAAAAGGGATAAGCAGGGAAACTACATCTTTCTAAAAGGAACCCTAAACAATTAAGTAATATTTATACTAAATATATGTGCAGCAAATGACATAAAATCCAAATTTTAAAAGGAAAAGTTAAATAAGTTACAGGAGGAAATAGACAGTAAAACTATACTAGTGTGGCACTTCAACTTTCCCCTCTCAGATCTAGATAAATCTAAACATAAAATAAATAAGAAAGAAGTCAATAAGATGAATGGAATTTTAGAAAAAAAATCAGATATGACAGCCTTCTGGAGAAAACTGAATGAGAGTACCTTTTTCTCAGGTGTACATGGCACCTTCACAAAAACTGATAATTGATTAGGGCATAAAAAATTCACAGTCAAATGAAGAAAAGCAGAAATGCTAAATGAACCTTTTTTTGGACAATAATGCAATAAACAATATGTTTAATGAAGTGCTATGAAAACAGATTTAAATTAATTAGAAAATAAATCATCTGGACAACTAGATGGCTCAGTGGATAAAATACTGGGCCCAGAGTCAGAAAGACCTGAATTCAAATGTGGCCTTAGATATTTACAAACTATATGACCTTGGGCAAGGTTAACTCTGTTTACTTCAGTTTCTTCATCTGTGAAATGAGTTGAAGAAGGAATAGCCAACCACTCCAGCATCTTTGCCAAGAAAATCCCAAATGGGGTCACAGAACAATAACAAGAATAAATAATCTAATCCTGAAGATGAGTATGTCAAAGAACAAATCATATAAACAATCAATAATTTCATTAAAGAGAATGACAACCTAACCCTAACCCTAAATCCCAAAATTTATGAGATGCAGCCAATCCAATACTTGGGGGAATATTTATATCTCTAATCAATAAAGTAAAGAAATAGAAGATCAATGAATTGAACAAGCAACCAAAAAAATTTAGAAAAAGACAAGAAAAAATGAAGAATAAAAATAGGCAACAAGGAAACAAAATATAATTTTTGTGGGTGATATGATGGTATACTTAGATAACCTTGGAGAATCAACTAAAAATTAATTTAAGCTATTAACAACTTCAGCAAAATTTCAGAATATAAAATAAACCCACATAAATTAGCATTTCTATATGTTACTAATCAAGTCCAGAAGAAAAAGATAAAAAAAGAAATTCCATTCACAATAACTTCAGACAATATTAAATACTTAGGGGTCTACTTGCAAAGTAAAACTAGATATCATATCAACACAATTACATAAATAAAAACAAATCTAAACAATTGGGAAAATAGTAATTGCTCATGAGAAGGCTGAGCTAATATAATTTAACAAAATGACAATTCTAAGTTAATTTACTTATTCAATGTCTTATTAGTCAAACTACCAAAGAATCATTTTATAGTGCCCAAAAAATAATAAAATTCATTTGCAAAAACAAAATGTAAAGAATGCTAAGGGAATCAATGGGAAAAAAAGGGAAGGAAGGTGGTCTAGCACTTCTGGGCATAAAACTATATTACACAAAGCAGTAATCATCAAAACAATCTGGTACTGGCTAAAAAACAGAGTGGTGAATTAATGGAATAGATTATATATACAATGCACAGGGGTAAGTGATCATAGTAATTGATTATTTCATAAACCCAAAGATATTGCTTTAGGGGCAAGAATGCAACATTGAACAGACATTGCTAGGAAAACTGGAAAGCAGTTTGGCAGAAACTATGTAGAAAACAACATTTTACACCATATATCAAGATAAGGTCAAAATGGGTACATGATTTAGACATAAAAGATGATATCAGTAGTAACTTAAGGGAGAATGGAAAACTGCAACTGCCAGATTAATGGATAAAGGAAGAGTTTATGACCAAACAAAAGAGAGAGGATCACTAGAAATAAAATAGTTAATTTTGGTTATATGAAATTTAAAAAAGCTTTTACACACACACACACACACACACACACACACACACACACACACACACATACACACACCTCAACGTAATTCAGCCCAAATTTGAGGAGAATAGAAAAGTGGAAAAAAATTTTTACAAAACATTCTCTGATAAAGGTCTTATTTTCAATTATATATGGAACTGAGCCAAATTTATAAAAATAAGAACTAATCCCCAGCTGACAAATGTTCAAATGATATGAAGTTTTCAGAAAAAATTGAAGCTATCAACAATCATGTAAAGATGCTCTAAATCACTACTGTTTAGAGAAATGCAAATTAAAATCTGAAATACTGATGCCTATTAGATTGGTTAACATGACAGAAAGGGAAAATAAATGCTGGAGGGAATGTGGAAAAATCTGGACACAAATGCACTGTTGGTGGAGTTATGGAATAGCCCAATAATTTTATAGAACATTTTGGAACTATGCCCAAAGAACTATAAAACTATGTACACCTTTTGAACTAGCAATACTACTAATAGGTCTGTATCCCACAGAGATTCTAAAAAGGAGAAAAGACCCTATATGTACAAATATATACATATATATGTATATATATATATACACACACAAATATGTATGTATCTGTATATGTATATATATAAAACACACACACATATACATTAGATTTTTTGTGGTAGCAAAGAATTGAAAATTGAGAGTATGCCCATAAATTGGGGAATAGATGAACAAGTTTTGGTATATGATTGTAATGGAATACTGCTGTGCTAAAAGAAATGATGAGTAGTATAGTTTCAGAAAACTCTGAGCAGACATATATAAACTTGGGCAAAGTAAAGTGAGCAGAACCAGGAGAATATTGTATATAGTTAACAACAACAGAAGGATAATCAATTGTGAAAGACCTAAGTACACTGATCAATACAATAAACAGTTCAAGAGTATTCCTAAGGTTCCAGGATGAAAAATGCTATCCTCTTCCAGAGAGAAAACTGATGAATCCTGAATGCATATTGAAGCATTTTTTAAACTTTATTTTTCTTGTTTCATTTGTGTCTGTTTTCTTTTGCAGCATAGCTAATATGGGAATACTTTTGTATGACTTCACATGTACAATCAATATCAATTGCTTGCTGAAGGAGAAGAGAGGGGCAAGAGGGAGGGAAAAATTTGGAATTCAGAATTCTAAAAGGCTTAATGTTAAATTTTTTCCTATATATTTGAAACCTATTTATCAAAATAAATTTAAAAACTATTTTAAAAAGACTAAAACCCAAGTGGCACCTTCTGTAGGAACTTTGTCTCCCTAAATGCTAGTGGCTTCACCTTTAAGATTAACATATCTACTTTGCATATACCTTATAAATACTTATATAATGTCCTGTTATAATGTAAACAAATTCCTTGATATTAGAGATTATTTCATTTTTGTTTTGGAACTCCAGTAATTATCACAGTGCTTGGCACTATATTAGATATGTTATAATTCTTTTTAATTGAATAATTAATGTATAGAACAGTATACAGTTATCAAAAGTTTGTGATTTCTAGAATGTGAACCCCTTGAAGGAAAGGACTGTATTCCACCTACCTCTCCACCCCTTCAGACCTCCAACACCTAGCATGGTTATTTCTACATATAGTGATTAATAAATACGTGCTTTGTGTACCAAATAGAATAGATTTCATCAAGATATTCAGAGAAGATGGGTATCATTATACAATATTTCTTACATTTAGAAACTTTTTTCTTTGCCTACGCTTCTATCATTCTCCCCCCAATTTTGAGCTACCTGGAGCATGGCTATAGTTTTGTAAAAGCGTCATAACATAAAACAAGAAAATGATCACTCCTGGGCACAGTTGTCTGCTAAGTGCACACCTGGAATACTCTGATTGTTTCTAGGAACATCATTATTGGAAGTATGGAAGAAAAAAACTGGAGGAAGTTCAGAGAAACATCACAAGGATGATTATGGGG